>NC_135313.1:127681242-127981242 GCF_048772815.1 Callospermophilus lateralis | reverse complement strand
TGAAAGAACTATACAGCCATAGGTATTGGATCATCTTCCCGTAACTTCATGGGGATGAGATGTCATAGATCAATTACGTTTGACATTAACAAATAACATCAATCAAAATTCACCCACTATTATGGCTAGACAAGGTTTTAGGAAAGAAAAAAGATTAGAAAAACAAGAACAAGGTATAGCAGCACCAATACAAATAGTTCAAGGAACAGATAGATATGGGTTGGATTTTCAGAAAGGGCCACTGAGACAATAAAAATTACTTGGAAATCAGAAAGACCAGCATGGGTTCCTCAGTGGCCCCTGACTAAAGAAAAGATACAAGCAGCCCATGACCTGGTCAAACAACAATAAGTGGAAGGACATATACAACCTTCTGTGTCTCCCCATAATACCCCCATCTTTGTCCTCAAAAAGAAATCTGGTAAATGGAGATTATTGCAAGATTTAAGAGCCATTAATAATGAGATGGTTATTATGGGACCTGCTCAATCGGGGATTCCTCAATTGTCTTCTTTGCCAAAAACTTGGTATGTTTTCGTATTAGATATTGAAGGTTTTTTTTTTTTTCATTTCAAGTCATCCAGAAGATAGTCCAAGTTTTGCATTTACTACCCCTGCACTGAATCATGAAGGTCCTGATCAGAGATATGAGTGGAAAGTACTCCCTCAAGGGATGGCTAAAAGCCAAACTATGGGTCAAATTTATGTTAACAAAGTAATCCAGCCACATAGATATCAAAATCCTGAACTACAAATATTTCACTATACGAATGATGTATTATTAGCACACAAACCTAAAAACCTATTGCTAGAATGTTATGCCACACTTACAAACTTATTAAAAAATTAAACCTAGAGATAGCAATAGATAAAATACAATTAAATTTTCCAATTAATTATTTAGGAATTCTATTATCCTCAGCCATGGTCAGTCCACCAAAAATTCAAATACGAGTAGATCAACTCAAATCAATTAATGACTTTCAAAAGTTATTAGGAGACATAAATTGGATAAGGCCTTATCTAGGTATACAAACAGAAGATTTGGGACCTTTATTTGATATCCAAATAGGTCCATAATATCCAAATTCACCTCGAATGTTAATGCCTGAAGCAAGAAAGGCATTAAAATCATTGAAACATATATGGGAAAAATGCATTTGGATAGAGTTGATATAATTTTGCCTTTATTATTTATTTTACTACCAACAAAAAATATTCCTAAAGGAGTATTTTGGCAAGAAGGTCCATTATTATGTATACATTTATCTTATTCTGTTAACACTATTATTACTAGGTATTCTGAGGCTGAGGGACAATTAATACTCATAGGAATAAAAGCAGCAAAGGGAGTGTGTGGAACTTCACCCGATAAAATTATTATTCCATATACTATGTATCAAATTCATGAATTAGCTAATGAGTTAAATACTTGGGCAATAATCATGTGTAAATCTAATGTTTCATTTGATAACCACTTACCATCTAATCTTTAATTGTCTTTTTGGTCATCGCATCCTGTAATTTTTATAAAATCATGGTACAGCAACAATAGTTACACCTGATCAAACTTTTACATTTTTAGTACCCAAACAGTTAACTCAAAATTTAGAGCTTAATGTAGGATTACAAGCTTTTGTGATGTTTAAAGATTCTGTATTTAATTTATTTTCTGATAGTCAAGATTTAGTTAATGCTATAGTATCCCTTGAAGATGCTGGTAGGTTTTCCCCTTCCTCTACTGTTTACTCTTTGCTTTCCACTATACAAAGTGTAATCTTGGACAGAAAAGATCCATTCTTTATAGGACATGTCAGGGCACATACAGGATTGCCTGGAGCCCTTAGTTTGGGCAATGATTTAGCAGATAAAACAACACATGACATACATACATATTTTCTCTACACTAGAAGAAGCTATAAATTTTCATAAAAAGTTCCATGTCAATGCTAATACTTTACAAAAGCATTTTAAAATACCTAAGGATCAAGCTAGACAAATAATAAAACAATGTCAAAATTGTGTGAACTTTTTACCACAAGTTAATCTTGGAGTCAATCCTAGAGGATTGATACCTAACCATATTTGGCAGATGGACGTCACACACTTGCCAGAATTTGGAAAATTAAAATATTTGCATGTTACAGTTGATACTTCTTCTGGATTTTTGATGGGCTCCCTTCATACCGGAGCAAAAAACTAAAGATGTTATAGCTCATTGCTTACGAAATTTTGCCACTGTGGGCGTTCCAAAACAGTTTAAAACAGATAATGCCCCTGGTTATACTTCTACCTCTTTTAAACAATTTTGCTCATCATTTGGCATTACTCGTACAACAGGAATCCCATTCAATCCACAGGGACAAGGCATAGTTGAAAGAGCACATCAAACTATTAAAATGTACTTACTAAAGCAAAAAGACAGAATTGGGAAGGGGTATATATTCCCCAAAGATAAACTTAAAATAACCCTTTTTACTCTAAACTTTTTAAATTTGGATTCATCAGGACTTAGTGCTGCGGAAAGGCATATGTGTCCAAAAAATGTGCATAAGCCTAAGGTATTTTGAAGGATATTCTAACAGGACAATGGAAAGGTCCGGACCCAGTAATTGTCTGCAGTCGGGGTTCTGTTTGTGTGTTTCCACAGGAAGAACAGCAGCCGATTTGGATTCCAGAGAGATTAACTAAAGTGATTTCTATAGACCAAAAAGAAGATGATTTGGCTCAAATCTTTAACAGCTGATATCCAAAACTCCAATTTGGCTATCCTTACATCTGCGACCGAACCATAATGCTTTTTTCAATATCTATTTTATTATTGCCCTTTCCCACATCATGAAGTTCTATTTTTTTTTGTTTTGAGCTCATACAGACCTAGGTTAATGTTTTGCTGATCAGTTCTATTTTTTTTGACTATACAGTTTTTAAACATTCCAACGGTGATTTCACCTGTAAAATGTTATAAGGCCTTTACTATTATGTTATATGTTGCATGTATTATTTTATGTGTGCACAATTGTGTTTTGTGTTATATGTTTGAATGTACGTATGTCCATATATCATATATGATGAGCGCTCATGAAAAAATGGATACAATACATATATTTTTTTATTCACTTGATTTAAATGGTTTAATTTAAATTTGGTAAACAACTGTTCAGGATTGTTTTAATATGTAAGCAAAAAGGGAGTTTAGCAGAACTGTTTGTTTACTTTCATCTTTCCTTTTTATTATATACATTAATCCTCTTGAAGAAAATGTAAATTGTTAAGAAAATTGTTTTTTAGTGCCTTCTGGAATGATACATAATTTTTTCTTTAGCCATTATTGCCAGAATTGCTATGTTCATCCCAGTGCTAGTGAAGACAAAGATAAAACCAATCTAAAGCTTCTGCAATAGCCATCACTGAACTGCTTGCAGAACTTGCCTGGACTATGTATCACTTGTATGCATTGTGAACTATCTGTTGGTTCAGCGACTTGTGGTGGCGTTGGGGTATTTATGCTGATTCTCTCATCGGTGGTACAATTTTTCCAAAAGGAGACATCCATTGGCTTGGTGTATCTTTCCAATTCTCACTTGATAGAGGTCAGGAACCTTACAGAGGAAGGCGAAAGACTTCATCTGCAAAGACTGCTTTTTTGGCCATTTTGGTATTGGATGCACACATGGGATATTTCTTTAGATCCATCAGGTGCTGAGAATTTAATCAACAGCCTCACACAGAGCTAAGAGGCTGATTTAGACACATTGCTTTTCAAAGCAATTAAGCGAAGAGCCACAGGTGATGTCCATTCATTTCCATTTGAAAACAGTTTTCTTCAGTTTCACAAAGGGGAGGCCTGAGCCAAAGAACTTCCTGACATTCAGGGCAACAGAACAATAGGTAAGCAAAAGGCCCAAAGCAGGGTTTCTCCACTGAGACTTTACTGGTCACACTGATATCTGAGTTTTCTGAGATGCTCACCATTTTCTTCAGCTATCCTGAACATGGCCATGTCACAGAGCTTGGAGGTGGTACATATCTTGGACACAAAACCATGAGCCTCTTCTGGAGAGCGGCCAGAATTCAGGAAGAAAACAGCAACTTAGGAAATTAGCACGTGTTGCCCATCAATAAGGCAAGCCACAGTCCATTCATAAGTTGGGCAGGATGAATGCTGGAAAGTTTTCTACTAGACAGGATACATCCATTGAATCATTCTCTTTTCTAATGTCTACAACCACGGACACAGTGGGATACACAGACATAGAAACACTCGCCTTGTCAAAAGACTTATTAAAAAACAGTTAAACTCCAAACCAAACAAACCACCTTTCCTACATATTCTCAGAACATGAGACAAACCAAAAACCCACACCCACACCCACAAAGGCACCTCCTTCCCCAAATGTGTCTGTGACTATCCGGAGTGTCCTATGACTGGTGGGCCACACTATGTTCACCTGAAATGGCCTGTCCTGTATCAGATAAGGTCTCCTTGGCCAACTCTGTGAAGTTGTCAGAAGCCAGCGCTGAGCCTCTACCTGCTTGCTCAGGAAAGGCACCTCTTCAGAGCTTTCCTGTTATTTGGCCATTCTCACATCAGTAGGTATCAAGAAAGAAGGACTCTATCCTTGGAAAATCCAAGCAAGTGAGACCACTGGGACTGAGACTGGGACTGGCTCTGGGAGCCTGGCTTCCTGGATCCCAAGTTCAGAGAATTCCATCACCAAGGTAGTGAGGTAAGTCACTTCCTTCAGGAACTGAATGAGTTTACTGCCTTGGCAACCACTTTGTCCCAACAGTTGATTCCAAGTGTCCCATGAGATGGGGGCTGCCCCTGCTTCCTGTGACATTTTCACAAGTTAGAATAGTATATCAACCATAGGCACCCGGGAACAGCTCTCCACACAGCCCTGGTTTGGTCCATTTCTCTACATTACGAAGAGAGAGGCTGATTCAGACACATCCCTTCATCCTGACCATGTTGTTTGTCATTGAAGATGACTTTTGCTCTCTCAGGTCTTTCATAGCTTCCTACAACTTATCCAAGGATCATTTCTGTATGGACATTTGGGGTTTTCAACAGGTGGAAGATTGCCTACATTCCTGTATTGAAATAACACCTCTTTTCCTGCTCTTCTGTAAAGTTTGATTGAGGGAAGAGTATATGATTAGGGTTGATAACAGGTTTGATTTGGGTGAGGAATCATTCTGAGGGTTGAATAATGGTATTGGGAACCTGCAATATTTACAAAAATATATAGGTGAAATATAAGTATGAAAACAGAAATCTAGGTAAGATTCGAAGCCAAGAAGGGCATTGGGCACTTGATTGGGATACTTAGCGTTGAATTACGTTCTGAACAGGTGTCTCAGAAACATCGATATACAATGGCATAGGACCATGTACCTTGTATGATTGAATGTAGAAGAGAACATCCAGTCAAAAAGGAATAGTCGGTAGGATCAGGAGATAGTCAGTAGTTTTAGGAAGAAGAGTGAGTATAGAATATAGAACAAAAGTTCTTTAGCAATAGGGTTTTGGATAGAGAGTGAATGTAAATGTCAGCACATGTGAAGAGTCAGTAAAGATGATGAATGGGGGAAAATATTTAGGAAATCTGATATAAATAGAGACATTAGGAAATCAGGCAAAGTATAAAGTGAGTCATAGGATTAGACCTTTTCAACAGGGTTGAGTTTGGATATATAATCTTAGAAAGAAACAAATATGTAGTCACGAATAGGATTGACATTTGAGAGCATTAGGCAACCTGGACATGGGTATTTTTAGTAATGTATAGGGGGTACAAAGGGGTGTACCTGTGTCATAGAATATATTTATAATGCATTAATAGACCATCATATGAATAAATAATATAGCTGGTCCCACTTTAAATAATGGATTGAATTCATATCTGAAAACATATAAGAAATTTTATACTGATATACAATCATTCATTCCAAGAAGTTATACATCTAATATTAATATTAGGGTTATGATTTATCAAGAAGGGTGTGTGAGTTTTGCTTCAAACGTGATAATGGAAATCGAAAATAATGTGTTTGGAAAGAAGTCTCATGAAAAGATCAGTAAAGAAACATGGAGGAATACATGTGTTCTGAAGCAGGAAGTGATTGAAAGTGAAACAAATACCTATAAATTTGCTAAATTGTGGATGAAATATATATCCTATGATGTGCATAAACTGAAGAAATAGTAATGTACCAGTGTTGGATAAAAATGAACATCAAAATTCACATCATGTCCCATAGGAATCTACTCGAATTGATGTTAAACAGGGTCAGTTACTGTATAAATGTTAGGATATGTATGCACCATTCAAAGAAGTTTGTTTTCAGTAGTAGGAAACAAATATGTATTTCAGGAGGATGAATATTTCTGAAAATAATCTTGTGAATAGTTGATTAGAAATCCACATACATGAACTTGAAAGAATTTAGGGAGTGTATAATAAGACGCATATATTTCATATTTGGAAAAATCTGGAGAATATATATATATATATATATATATATATATATATATATTCTCATATATATACAAAACCCACACAGAGACATTAAAAAGTAGCAATATATATGAAAATTGAAATTCATCATGAAATATATATCCTCCACAGATAAAAAATATTCATTTTACTGAACATAGGTTTATGTATAATGTTGTTCATCCAGGATGCTCACCCATAAGTTGAATTTTCAGTTCCAAGAGTGCTAAGGAGGAGTGATCTCTTCTCAAAATTTGTATCTTCCAAGTCAGCCACCTCACAAAAATTTACGTGTGATACCAGTTAGGATTCTATATGTGCATATAAAAATACATGTGCTGAATAGGCTAGAGAGAAAGGGAGACATAAATTCACATATTTGTTAACTTTAAAAACACATGGAGAAATAGTTCAATCAAAATGACTACATTTATAACTCCTGCCCTATAATATGCAAAATGCAAGTCCAAATATACACCCTAACTCCTCTGAACTGCTTGTATTTCTATTCTGTTTGGGTTATTTTTCTCCATCATGTTAGGATTAGTAGTGAGAGTCTAGTAGGGTATGAGTTAGTGTCAGGGATTCAGTATTTCAAGTGGAAATTTGGAAAAAAAATCCAATGTGTATGCAAATATGCGCTACACAAAAATCTTCCCACTTTCATCCAGAATAATGCCTTGACAATACCTTCGCCCCAAGTAAGAAACAATTAGATGAAAAGAGTTAGAAAATCTTTGAATACATAACTGGAATGGAAAATGCTAAGGAGTTTACATCCTTGGAGGTGGTAGAAGAGTTTCCAAAAGTAAGAGACAGGGTAAAAACTACACAAACGTGGATCTCTACTGGCCTAAAGACTTCTTGAGAAACTGCATCTGAGGTTGGGATCTTGAAATATATTTTGTTGTAGGGAGCTTTTGCTTCCTTTCTAGTGAATCCATCAAAAATGGGTCTGCATCTATGTGTCACCTAGAGGACTTGGTTTCTGATTTTCCAATGAACATGAGGCAGGAGTGCTGAATTCTCTATTTGTAGATAAAATGTGGCCACTGTGGTCTAACTGTCTCCCCGTGTGGACTGTGAAGGCATATGGAATTCCTCCACTTTTCGTGGTGTTTCTTGCTGCTGAACTGGATGCTTGGTATTTGCTTCACGAAATACAAGGAGTTCAACAAGGACACAGTGCTGTAGGGAGTTCTATCACGTGTGGTGTGAAACAGTCTGCAGGAGAATGCACCAACCAGGCTTCTATCTCACATAGCTTGCCCCCTTGACCATAGCAACCTGATTCTGAATATTGCCCTGAAACTTCTGCATATAACAAGATGCCTTTACATATAAGGGTCTGCTAGCTGAACCATGTCAGTCACAAGCCAATTGGAAGCCAATGGCAGATCCACATGGCCCCACCACGGATGTTTTATCATACACCTGCACACCAGTGCTCTAGGCCCACTACTCAGCAGGCTCCAACTTTCTGGCATCTCTGTTCTAAACCATTTTCATGAAACCCAGTCAATCAAGGCACTGTCTGCTACATTCATGATCAGCAACAGGACATCTGAAGGTTCTCCAGTGCCACCTGGTAATGTGAATTTCAAAAATTTTATAATATTTATCTAGCCATTATTCAAGTATGGTGTTGGAGTCACTGTGGGTTTCAATTTATTCAGGAACAAGTAAAATTGAGGAAGCTAATTTTAATTAAAGCTCTGGAGGAGCCTCACATGCAAGGATTCCTAAGAGTGGACAAAACGTCACATGAATCCAGGCCCATTGAGGTCTACAATGTGAGCTCCATGTGTGTTTTGTCTCTCAACTATGGCTTCCAAGTCTCTAAGAATAAAATCTTGTGATATCATGGCTGAGATTCCCAGTGGTCTGTGGAAAGCCACCCTGGGCGTAGATCTAAGTTTCGAAAGGCGACTCTCATGCATGGCCTCCTAAAATCCCAACACTATTTATTGCAATACTTTTCTGAGGTCAGTTCCAGAACTCAGTCTCTAAGGGGAATCGCAACAGAGTTCAAGCCCAGGTTGACCCAGTCATCTCTTTCAAAGCGCCACTCAATTGACCACAATTAAAACCAAAACACTCCCTCATGACACTCATCTTGTTTCATATAGACACTCATCATAACCTCTGGCTGGAGGTTTCCATGAGGGGTACACCCAAAGACAGTGTCCAAAATAAGCTTGCTTGTCCCTCATTTGCCTAAAGTCAGTATGGCCTGGACACCTTTCCTCTGAACCACGATTGTTCAAATAGGCTGGCCGTAAATACTGCTCTGCTTCTGCAATTTGAGGCCTACTGACTCTGGGGTTTAGATTCTTTATGTCAATTGGAGTCATGAGAAAACCCAAACACATTTAGGCTAGCCTCTGCAGAGATTTGAAGAGCTCATTTGACCCAAAGGATCCCTATTCTCAATTGATTGATCCCTATTCTCAATTAATAGAGGAATTCAAAAGACTTCATCCACATGACTGATCTTTTTGCGATTTTGGTTTTGGATACACACATGGGATCTTTCATTAGATCTATCAGTTGCTGAGAATTTAAGATGCAGAATCACACAGGGTCAAGAGGCTGATTCAGACACATCCCATTCCAAAGCAATTAAGCAAAGAGCCACAGATGGTGCCCATTCATTTCCATTTGAAAACTGTTTTCTTAAGGCTTCACAAAGTGGTGGCCTGAGGAAAAGACCTTCCTGACATTCAGGACAAAAGAAAAAAAGGTAAGCAAAAGCCCCAAAGCAGGGTTTCTCCACTGAGATTTTCCTGGTCACACTGATATCTGAGATTTCTGAGATGCTCGCTATTTTTTTCAGCTATCCAATACATGGCCATGTCACAGAGCTTGGAGGTGGTACATATCTTGGACACAAAACCATCAGCCTATTTTGGATAGTGGCCATAATTCAGGAAGAAAACATTAACTTAGAAAGATAGCAGGAGTTGCCCATCCATAAGACAAGCTCCAGTCGAATCATAAATTGGGTAAGATGAGTGCTGGGAAACTGTCTAATAGACAGGACACATCCATTGATGCATTCTCTTTTCTAATGTCTACAACCACGGACAGTGGGATACACAAAAATAGAAACACACCTTGTCAAAAGACTTACTAGAAAGAGTCCACTCCAAACCAAACAAACCACTGTTCCATCCTATTCTCAGAATATGAGACAAAACCACAAACACACACCCACACCCAAAAAGGCACCTCCTTCCCCCAAATACGTCTGTGACTATCTGGAGTGTCCTCTGACTGGTGGGCCATACTATGTTCCCCCAAAATGTCCTGTGCTGTCTCAGATCTGGTCTCCTTTGCCAACTCTGTGAGGTTGTCAGGAGCTAGCGGTGAGCCACTACCTGCTTTTCTCAGGAAAGTCCCCTCTTCAGAGCTCTCCTGGCATTTGGCCATCCTCACATCAGTATGTACCAAGGAAGACTGACTCTATCCTTGGTATATCCAAAAAAGTGAGTCCACTGTGACTGGGATTGGGACTGGCTCTGTGTGCCTGGATTCCTGGATCCCAAGTTCAGAGAGTTCCATCACCAAGGAAGTGAGGTAGGTAACTTCTTTCAGGAATTGAATGAGGTCAATGCTTTGGCAACCACTTTTTCTTAACAGTGGCTTAAAATTGTCCCATGAGATGAATGCTGCCCCTACTTTCTGTGACACATTCACAAGTTAGAATGGTATATCAACCATAGGCACCCAGGAATAGCTCTCTACACGGGCCTGGTTTGGTCCATCTAATCTACATTAAGAACAGAGAGGTTGATTCAGACACAACCCTTCATCCTCACAGGTTTGTTTGCCATTGAAGATGATTTTGTTCTCTCAGGCCCTTTATAGCTGCCTAAGTCTCCTCCAGTGATAAATTCTACATGGACGTTTGAGGTTCTCAGCAGGTGGAAGATTCCCTACATTCCTGTAGTGTAAGACCAACTCCATCCCTGCTCTATTGTAAAGTTAGATTGAGGGAACAGTGTATGGTTAGGGTTAATAACAGGTTTGATTTGGGTTAGGAATCATTCTATGGAATAAATAATGGTATTGGGAACCTGCGATATTTACAAGAATATAGAGGTGAAATATAAGTATGAAAACAGAAATATAGGTAAGATTTGAAGCCAAGAAGTGCATTGGGCCCTTGATTGGGATACTTAGCATTGAATTATATTCCTCAAAGATGTCTCGGATAAATAGATATACAATGGCAAAAGACCTTGTATCTTGGATGATTGAATGTAGAAAAAAACATCTAGCCAAAAGGATAGTCAATAGGATTAGGAAGATATTCAGGAGGTTTAGAAAGCAGAGTAAGAATAGGATTTGGACCAAAAGTTCTTTAGCAGTAGGGTTTCAGGTACAGTGAATGTAAATATCAGCACATCTGAAGAGTCAGTCACTTTGAAGAACATTGGAAATTATGTCGGAAACCATATATCAATAGAGACATTAGGAAATCAGGCAAAGTATAAAGTGAGTGATAGGATTAGACATTTTCAACAGTTTTGAGGTTGAATAAATAATCTTAGGGAGAAACAAATATTTAGTCACCAATAGGAATGACATTTAATAGCATTAGGTAACCTGAACATGGATGTTTTTAGTAATCCATGATCACTTTCCATTTAGACTTTACTACAATCTTAAGTGTGACCTTTGCATTTTGTGCCCAGAATATTACTGTGATAAAATGTATATGTACATCAGGTGACATGAGTATTTCTTCCACCATTTCTAGGAGCAATATTTTGAAGACCTATAAATTAGTATTGGGAGTACAAATAGATGTACCCAGTGTCTGTGAATATAGAGATAATGCATGAATAGACCATATAGTGTATAAATAATATAAATGATTTCAACTTAAAATAATGGATTGAATTGATATCTGAAAATATACAGGAAATCTAATATTGATATATATACATTCATTTCAACCAGTTATACATCTAATGGCAATATTAGGGTTATGGTTTATCATGATGAGAGTGTGAGTTTTGGTTCAAAAGTGATTATGGAAAGAGAAAATAATGTGTTTGGAAAGAAGTCTCATGAAATGACCAGTCAAGAGACTTGGAAAAATACATGTTTTCTGAATTCGGAAGTGATGGATAGTGAAAGAAAATGTTTATAAATTTGTGAACTTGTTGATGAAATATACAAGTTCTCACGTGCATTAACTGAAGAAAACATAATGTACCAGTATTGAATAAAAAGGAACGTCAAAATACACATCATGTCCCATTGGAATCTACTTGCACTAATGTTAAACTGGGTTAGTTACTGCAGAAATTTTAGGGTTTATATGCACCATTTACAAAAGTTAGTTTTCAGTACCAGGGATCAAATATGTAGTTCAGGTGGATGAATATTTCTGAAAATAATCTTGTGAATAGTTGGTTATAAATCCACATACATGAAATATGAATGAATTTAGGAAGTATATAATAAGACACATATATTTCATATTTTGAATAATCTTGAGAGTGTATATATATATATATATATATATATATATATATATATATTTATACACACACACACACATACACACACACACACACACAGACATTAAAAAGTAGCAATATATATATGCCAATCAGAATTCACCATGAAATATATATCATCCACACATCCAAAACTATTCATTTTACTTAACATGAATTTATGTATAATCTTGTTCAGCTAGGATGCTCACCCATAGGTTGAATATTAAGTTCCAACAGTGTTTAAGAGGAGTGATCTCTTCTCACAATTTGTATCTTCCATGTCATCAAACTTACAAGAATGTACATGTGAAACCAGGTAGGATTCTATATGTGCATATAAAAATGCATGTGCTGAATAGGCTACAGAGAAATTGAGACAAGAATTCATATATTTGTTAACTTACAAAACACATGGAGAACTATTTCAAAAAAAATTGACTAGATTTATAACTGCTACAC
Source organism: Callospermophilus lateralis (assembly GCF_048772815.1). Taxonomy (NCBI): domain Eukaryota; kingdom Metazoa; phylum Chordata; class Mammalia; order Rodentia; family Sciuridae; genus Callospermophilus; species Callospermophilus lateralis. The sequence goes on along the minus strand of NC_135313.1, from coordinate 127,968,764 downwards.
TTTATCATGCAAAAGGCAAGTTCAACTATACACCAGGCATCCTCTGAACTTCTTGAATTTCCAATCTGTTTCGGTTAACTTTCTACATCATATTATGATCAGTAATCAGAGTCTAGTAGGATATGGGGTAGTGTCAGGGATTCAGTATTTCGAGTGGAAAATTGTAAAATGCATCCAATGAGTAGGCAAATATGTGCTACACAAAAAAAAAATCGTCCCACACTCTTCCAGAACAATGCCTTGACATAACCTTTAACCCAAGTAAGACACAATCAGAGGAGAAGAGTTTGAAAATCTGTGAATAGATATCTGAATGGAACGTGCTCAGGAGTTCACAACTTGGAGGTGGTAGAGGAGTTTCCAAAAGTAAGGGACAGGGTAAACACGCCAGAAACATGGAGCTCTGCTGGCATAAAGAATTCTTGAGAAACTGCCTCTGAGGTTGGGCACATGAAATATATGTTGTTGTCAGGAGCTTTAGCTTCCTTTGTAGTGAGACCATCAAAGCTGGGTCTGCATCTATGTGACCTGGAGGACATGGTTTCAAATTTTCCAATGAACATGAGGCAGCAGTGCTGAATTCTCTCTTTGTAAGTAAACTGTGGCCACTGGGGACTAAGTGTCTCCCCCCTGTGGACTGTGAAGCCATTTGTTCATCCTCCACTTTTCCTGGTGTTTCTTGCTACTGTACTGGGAGTTTTGTATTTTCTTCATGAATTTCAAGGAGATCAATTAGGACACAGTGCTGAAGGAAGATCTGTCACATGTGGTGGGTCAGGGTTGGTAGGAGAATGAACCAACCAGGCTTCTATCCCACATAGCTTACCTCTTTTACAATAGCAACTTGATTCTCAGCATTGCCCTGAAACTTCTCCATATGACAATATGCCATTACTTATAAGGGGGCTGGCTGCACCGTGTCAGTCACAAGCCATTTGGAAGTCAATGGCAGATTCTCATGGCCACACCACAGATATTTTATCACACTCTTGCCCACCACTGCTCTAGGCCCACTACTCAGCAAGCTCCAACTTACTGGCATCTCTGTTCTACACCATTTTCATGATACCCAGTCAATCAAGGCACTGTGTGGTACACTCATGATCAGCAACAGGAGATCCAAAGGTTCTCCTGTGCCACCTATTCATAGGAATTTCAAAAATTTCATGGTTTATATCTAGACTGATTTCAAGGATGAAGTTGGAGGCACTGTGGGTTTCAATTTATTCTGCAACCATTATGGTGTGGAAGCTCTTTTCAAAGAACGTTCTGGAGAACCCTCACAGGCAAGGATTCCAAAGAGTGGCCAAAAGGTCACATGAAGCCAGGCCCATTGAGGTCTACAAGGTGAGGTCCATGTGTGTTTTGCCTCTCAACTATGTCTGCCAAGTTTTTCACAATAAAATCATGTGATATCCTGGCTGAGATTCCCAGTGCTCTGTGAAAAGCCACCCTGGCCTTAGATCAGTTTGCAAGGGCAACTCTCATGTGTGGCCTCCAAAAATCATAACACAATTCATGGCAATACTTCTCTGAGGTCAGTTCCAGATTTCAGTCTCTAATAGGAATCACACCAGACTTCAAGACCAGGTGGACCATGTCTTCTCTTCCAACTGCCACACAAATGACCACAATTAAAACAAAAACACTCCCACATGGCCCTCATCTTCTTCCATATAGGCACTCATCATAAACTCTAGCTGGAGTTCTCAATTAGTGGCGCAGCTCAAGACAGTGTCAACAATAAGCTCCCTTGCCACTCATTTGCCTAAAGTCACGGTGTCCTGGACACCCTTCCTATGAACCAGGAGTGATCAAATAGACCTGCCGTTAATACTGCTCTGCTTCTACAATTTGAAGCCTAGTGACTGTCAGGAATAGATTCTTTATTTGATTTGGAGTCATTAGAATACACAAGCACTTCTGCTGGGGTTTGAAGAACTATTTGACCCAAAGGATCTCTATTCTCACTTGATGGAGGTCAGGAACCTAACAGAGGAAAGCAAGAGACTTCATCCACAATGACTGATCTTTTTGCCATTTTGGTTTTGAATGCACACATGGGATGTTTATTTAGATACATGAGGTGCTGAGAATCTAAGCCACAGCCTCAAAAAAGGCCAAGAAGCTGATTCAGACACATCCCTTTCCAAAGCAGTTAAGCAAAGAGCCACAGGTGATGCTCATACATTTCCATTTGAAAACAGTTTTCTTCAGGCTTCAAAAAGGTGTGGCCTGAGTCAAAGACCTTCCTGACATTCAGGGCAACAGAACATTAGGTAAGCAAATGGTGCAAAGCATGGTTTCACCACTGAGACTTTCCTGGTCACACTGATATCTGAGTTTTCTGAAATGCTCCCATTCCATTCAGCTATCCAGTACAGGGCCATGTGACAGAGCTTGGAGGTGTTACATATCTGGGACACAAAACCATGAGCCTATTCTGGAGAGTGGCCCAAATTCAGGAAGAAAACTGGAACTTAGAAAGATAGCAGGTGTTGCACATTAATAAGCCTGCCACACTCTATTCATAAATTTGGCAGGATGAATGCTGAAAAGCTGTCTAATTGACAGGAAACATCCACTGATGCATTCTCTTTCTAATGTCCACATCCACAGACACAGTGTGATACACAGACATAGAAACAAACACCTTGTCAAACAACATTCTAGAAACAGTTCCAGTCCAAACCAAGCAAACCGACTTTCCAACCGATTCTCAGAACATGAGACAAAACCACAAACTCACACCCACACCCACAAACGCACCTCCTTCCAACAAGTAGGTCTGTGTCTATCTGGAGTGTCTTCTGACTTGTGGGCCATACTATCTTCTCCTGAAATTGCCTGTCCTGTCTCAGATCTGGTCCCTTGGCCAACTCTCTGAGGTTTTCAGTAGCCAGTACCTGCTTTGTAAGCAGAGGCCCCTCTTCAGAGCTTTACTGTCATTTGCCCATTCTCAAATCAGTAGGTAGCAAGAATGACTGACCATATCCTTGTAATTCCAAACAATTGGGCACACTGAAACTGGGACTGGGGTTGGCTCTGGGTGCCTGGCTTCCTGGATCCCAAGTTCAGAGTGTTCCATCAACAAGGATGTGAGGTGAGGTCTCTTCCTTCAGGAACTGAATGAGGTCACTGCTTTGGTAACCATATGTCCTAAGGGTTGCTTCCAAGAGACTCATGAGATGGAGGCTGCCCCCACTTCCTGTGAAACTTCCACAAGTTAGAAAGGTATATCAACCATAGGCACCCTGGAGCAGCTCTCCACACAGGCCTGGTTTGCTCCACCTTCTCTACGTTGAGAAGAGAGTGGCTCATTCAGACACACCCCTTCATCCTGATCAATTTGATTGCCATGGATGATGACTTTTGCTCTCTCAGGTCCTCCATAGCTGCATACATCTTCTCCAGGGAAGATTTTTTCATGGACCTTTGAGCTTCTCAGCAGGTGGAAGATCCCTTACATTCCTGTATTGTAACACCAACTCTGTCCCTGCTCTTCTGTAAAGTTAGATTGAGGAAACAGTGTATGGTTAGGATTAATAACATGTTCAATTTGAGTTGGGAATCATTGTGCAGGATGAATAATGGTATTGGGAACCTGCGATATTTACAAGAATATAGAGGTGAAATATAAGTATGAAAACAGAAATCTAGGTAAGATTTGAAGCCCAGAAAGGCATTGGGCCCTTGATGGGGATACTTAGCTTTGAATTACGTTCTGCACAGATTTCTCAGATAAATTGACGTATAATGGCATAGGAGCATTTACCTTGGATTATTGAATGTAGCAGAGAACATCCAGTCAAACAGGGATAGTCGGTAGGATTAGGAAGGTAGTCGGTTGAATTTGCAAGAACAGTGAGTATAGAATTTGTACCAAAAGTTCTTTAGCAATAGGGTTTCAGGTAGAGAATTAGTGTAAATGTCAGCACATGTGAAGATTCAGTCACAATGATGAACTGGTGGAAATATGTAGGAAAGCAGATATCAATAGAGACATTAGGAATCAGGCAAAGTATAAAGTGAGTGATACGACTGGACATTTTCAACAGGCTTGATTGAATATATAATCTTAGAAAAAAACAAATATGTAGTCACCAATAGGATTGACATTTGAGAGCATTAGGCAACATGAACGTGGATGTTTTTAGTAATCCATGCTCACTTTCCATTTAGGTTTTGGTACAAGCATAAGTGTGACCTTTGCATTTAGTGTCCAGAATATTACTGTGATAAAATATATATGTAGATAAGGTGACATGAGTTTTTTTTCCACCATTTCTGGTAGCAATATTTCGAAGACCTATAAATTAGTATTGGTGGTACAAATAGGTTTACTCAGTGTCTATGAATATAGAAATAATGCATGAATATACCATTCTGTTAATAAATAATATAACTGATTCCAACTTTAAATAATGGATTGAATTGATATCTGAAAATATACAGGAAATCTTATGTTGATATACATACATTCATTCCAATGAGTTATACATCTAATAGTAATATTAGAGTTATGGTTTATAAGGAAGAGTGTGTGAGTTTTGCTATTATGGATGTAGGGACGCGCTAGCCAGATGCAGGTTGGCTAGCCTAGATAACTATGTTTACCTGACAGACCATCAAAGACACAAACAGCCACGGCTGTGTGAGGTAAAATCCGACTTCTTCTGTAAGTCATGGTGATATGAGCATATAGGGCCTTCCTGGTGGAACCCAAACTCCTCATCCAATTCAGTACACAACATTGGCCATATTACCAATTAGACAACCAAAACTGATGGCCCCCAGAGGGGTCTCTAGATCCTCAAATTCTGCGTGACCTTTTTAACTTCAGCAAGTGCTCAAAAGGGTGGAAGAAAATTCCCCTATGTGGGGCCTTTTCCCTCCTTCGCTCACATCCTGAACTATGCTTTTACAACAGATCCTCACCCTCTGCCTTCTGCTACAGACGTTCTTCTGTCAATCCCACCTCAGGAACATGAATTCTCCCCTCCAATTACTAGATCAAATACCCAAACCTTCGCCGGTTCTCAGACCATTGCCCCCTTGCTGAGGTAGCAAGTACTGAGGTACCCTTCCAATCACTCACTCTTCTCTTCTCCTGTCAGTGTCCACCACGTGTCCCAACAGGTTCTCTTATCAGCTAACCCAAAGCTCAAACCAGTTGAGGAGATCCCTCAGACCCCTATCCAAGATGTAATGAAAATGGCCTTTAAGTTTGGTTTGTCAACACTGAAAACAGGTTACTTAGAATTTAAAGTCCCTCATACGCTTTTTTGGGATTCTCAATCCCATCTTCCCCTCTGCTCTACCTGTTCTACTTCTCAAGTTTTTCTTGCTAGGAAAATACCAAACCCCTTTCCCATTATTCTTTTACATCTCTCATTTCTCATTCTCAGATCCACGGAGCTGCTGTCACCCCCTGACTTTCACGTCTTCCTCCTCTGTACCAGGACCACAGAAAAGTCTTAACTGACCTTCTCCAGAAGTCTTCACCATGGTTGACTTTAGGACTTTCAGCAAAAGAGTCCCTATAAAAGAGTTCAATGTAGATAAACTTTCACTTTTCTTGTTGCTGTATTCTACTTGCCACTGGCTGGAAAAATTAGCACTCCTAAGCTAGACACCCCCTTACGTGTTTTTCACAAAATATGTGAACAAGGCCTCTGGCCTTGAGATGGGGCCTCACAGAGATGGCTACATTTCTAAGATAAAGAAGTTACCAACTGGGCTCCATGGCAACAGCTGTCAGGGAGAAAAAAAAGAGAGAAGACAAAATCTCTCCCACTCACATGTGTCCTTAAAAAGTTAACTTGCCCAGAACAGAGGAAATAAACAAAAACAAAAACTGCTTTATGTGAACTTCTGCAGACTGTGTACTTCTGAACCCCTTCCCTTACATGTTGGGTACAAAATTGTGAAACTGCCTAAACTTGGGATTCAGGGGCTTAATTGATTACAACAGAAGCAATGCCCTCCAAATCCGTTTGCAACCCAATAGGACTGATTCCCAAGCTTCGGTGCTATCTCAAGTGCCTTGCCTTTCCCTTCCATACAACAGTATAATTCTATATACTTGAACATTGTTTATGTTTTCATAAAATGGTCAGCAGATGTCATTTATTATGTAATGGTGCAGACTTTTTCCAGAGTGCTCTATCATGGCGCAAGTTCATTTAAAAATCAAATGGGGGCGGGCATACAACCCGGTTCCGCCGGGAATCTGTATCCCTCACTTTAGCCATCCTATTAGGAATAGGAGTTGCTACAGGGGTGGGCACAGCAACCACTTCCCTAGTCCATGGTACACAACAAATCACCCAATTAGAAGCAGCAATAGACCCAAACTTAAAGATATTGAAAACCTCCATCACAGCCTTACAGGAATCTTTAACCTCTCTCTGAAGTAGTTTTACTGAACAGTCGAGGGTTGTATCTCCTCTTCATGAGAGAAGGGGCCTTTGTGCTCCATTGAGGGACGAATGTTATTTTTATGCCGACAATACTGGAGTTGTAAAAGAATCTATGAGTAAATTAAGAAAACGCCTTGAAGAGCGTCAATGAGAGACAGAGACCAAAAAAGTGTGGTTTGAGTCTTGGTTCACACAGTCCCCATGGTTAACTACGCTTTTATCAGCCTTGGCCTTTCCATTAATAATCCTAATATTATTGCTAACTTTAGGGCCCTGTTAGCTCAATCATGTAGTTTCCTTTCTCCAAGCTCAAATTAGACAAGTTAAACTTATGGAAATCAGACAAAAATATACCCCAGTAGCAGACATAAAATGTGACACCCCCCAATAATCACTTTTATGATTAAAAATAACCAGAACAAGAAGTGGGGAATGAAAGGTTAATAAAATAGGTACTTGTCACTTCCTGTTCTTCCTGTATGCTTAACAAAACACTGTTGAAATCTTGAGAATTGTTTGCTAATCTTGTTCCCAGAATGTGCTGTCCTCAACTGCCAAACTGCAGAATGTGCTCCCTCACACATTTGCACGCAAACTGCCCACTCGTCCTGACCCATCAATAAACTTCACTCCCTGCCCTCTCCAAAGAAAGTATATAAGCTCTGCTTAAGCTGTTCTCAGGGCTCTCTGCTAAATTCAAGTTATCTCTGAGCCCCAGCATGATGGACCCCCAATAAACTCTTTGCTGTTACATGAGACAATCTCTTGGTGGTCTCTTCCTCCGACGCTCGCCCGACCTTTACATTGGTACAATCATAAGTGTGACCTTTGCTTTTTGTTTCCAGAATATTCATGTGATAAAATCTATATGTACATCAGGTGACATGAGTATTTCTTCCACCATTTCTGGGAGTAATATTTTGAAGACGTACAAATTAGTATTGGGGGTATAAAGATGTGTACCCTGCGTCTATGAATATAGAGGTAATGTATGAATAGACAATACTGTGTATAAATAATATAACCAGTTCCACTTTAAATAATGAATTGAATTGATATCTGAAAATATATAAGAAATCATATATTTATATACAATCATTAATTCCAACCAGTTATACATCTAATGGTAATATTAGGGTCATGGTTCATCAAGTAGGGTGTGTGAGATTTGCTGCAAAATGAATTATGGAAATCGAAAATAAGTAACATATATTTCATATTTTGAAAAATCTGGAGAGTATATATACATATATATACAAACACACACACAGATATTAAAAAGTAGCAGTATATGCCAATTGAAATTCACCATGAAATATATATCATCCACAGATCAAAAATATTCATTGTACTGAACATGGATTTACGTATAATATTGTTCAGCTAGGAAGCTCACCCAAAGGTTGAATTTTCAGTTCCTACAGCGTTTAGGAGTAGTGATCTCTTCTCACAATTTGTATCTGCCATGTCTGCCACCACACAATAATATACGTGTCGTACCAGGAAGGATTCTACATGTGCTTAAAGAAACACATATGCTGAATAGGCTTCAGAGAAAGGGAGACAGAAATTCACATATTTGTTAACTTTAAAAACACATTGAGAACTTTTACAACAAAAAATTGACTAGATGTATAACTCCTACCCTATATAATGCAAAAGGCAAGTGCAACTATACACCATGTCTCTACTGAACTGCTTGTATTTCAATTCTGTTAGAGTTATTTTTCTCCATAATATTAGGATTAGTAGTCAGAGTCAAGTAGGTTATGGGGTAATGTCAGGGATTAAGTATTTTGAATGGAAAATTGGAAGATGAATCCAATGTGTATGCAAATATGTGCTACAAAAAATCCTCCCACTCTCATCCAGAACAATTCCTTGACATTACCTTCGCCCCAAGTATGACAAAATTAGAGGAGAAGAGTTATAGAATCTCTGAATACATATCTGGAATGAAAATGCTCAGGAGTTTACAACTTTGGTGGTGGTAGAGGCGTTTCTAAAGTAAGGGACAGGGTATTACTCCACAATCATGGAGCTCTGCTGGCCTAAAGACTTCTTGAGAAACGGCCTCTGAGGTTGGGCACTTGAAATATATGTTGTTGTCAGGAGCTTTTTCTTCCTTTGTAGTGAGACCATCAAAGCTGGGTCTGCATCTATGTGACCTGGAGGAAATGCTCTCTTATATTCCAATAAACATTAGGCAGCAGTGATGAATTCTCTCTTTGTACGTAAAATGTGGGCACTGGGGTCAAAGTGTCTCCCCGTGTGGACTGTGAAGCTATTTGTTCATCCTCCACTTTTTGTGGTGTTTCTTGCTGCTGCACTGTTAGTTTGGTATTTGCTTCACGAAATACAAAAAGTTTTACTGGGACACGGTGCTGGAGGGATTTCTGTCACGTGTGGTGGGTCAGGGTCTGCAGGAGAATGCACCAACCAGGCTTCTATCCCACATTGCTTGCCCCCTTGAGCATAGCAACCTGATTCTGAACATTGCCCTGAAACTTCTCCATATAACAAGACGCCTTTACATACAAGGGTCTGCTAGCTGCACCATGTCAGTCACAAGCCATTTGGAAGCCAATGGCAGATCCACATGGCCTCATCACAGATGTTTTATCACACGTCTGCACACCACTGATCTAGGACCACTAATCAGCAGGCTCAAACTTACTGACATCTCTGTTCTACACCATTTTCATGAAACCAAGTCAATCAAGGCACTGTCCGTTTCACTCATGATCAGAAACAGAACATCAAAGGTTCTTCAGTGCTACCTGGTCATGGGAATTTCAAAAATGTCATGTTATTTATGTAGCCATTTTTCAAGGATGAATTTGGAGGCACTGTGGGTTTCAATTCATTCAGGAACCATTAAATGTTGAGGAAGATCATTTCGATAAAAGCTCTGGAGAACTATCACAGGCAAGCCTTCCCAAAGAGTGGCCAAAAGGTTACATGAAGCCAGGACCATAGAGGTGTACAATGTTAAGTCCATGTGTGTTTTGACTATCAACTATGGCTGCCAAGTCTTTCAAATAAAATCATATGATATCATGGCTGAGATTCCATGTGCTCTGTGGAAAGCAAACCTGGGCCTAGATCTGAGTTTCCAAGGGCGACTCTCATGCGTGGCCTCCTAAAATCCCAACCAATTCATGGCAATACTACTCTGAGGTCAATTCCTGAACTCAGTCCCTAAGGGGAATAACACCAGAGTGTAAATCCAGTTGGCCCCAGTCATCTCTTCCAACCGCCACACTAATGATCACAATTAAAACCAAAACACTCCCACATAGCACTCATATTCTTTTATATAGACACTCATCATAACCACTGGCTGGAGGTTTCCATGAGGGGCACATCCAAAGACAGTATCCAAAATATGCTCCCTTGCCCCTCATTTACCTAACGTCATTGTGGCCAGGACACCTGTGAACCAGGAGTTATCAAATAAGCCTGCCGTTAATACTGCTCTGCTTCTCCAATTTGAGGCCTACTGACTGACAGGTATAGATTCTTTATGTTATTTGGAGTCATGAGGAAACCCAAGCACCTCTGCAGGGCTTTGAAGAACTGTTTTGACCCAAAGGATCCCTATTCTCAATTGATTGAGGTCAGGATCTTTAGAGAGGAAGGCAAGAGACTTCATCCACAATGACTGCTCTTTTGGCCATTTTGGTTTGGGATGCACACATGGCATCTTTATTTAGATCCATCTGGTGCTGACAATCTAAGCCACAACCTCACAGAGGGCCAACATGCTGATTCAGACACATCCATTTCCAAAGCATTTAAGCAAAGAGCCACAGGTGATATCCATTAATTTTCATTTGAAATCTATTTTCTTCAGGCTTCACAAAGTGTGGCCTGAGGCAAAGACCTTCCTGACATTCAGGGCAACAGAAGAACAGGTAAGCAAAATAACCAAAGCAGGGTTTCTCCACTGAGACATTCCTGGTCACACTGATATCTGAGTTTTCTGAGATGCTCCCATTACCTTCAGCTATTCAGTAGATGGCCATTACATTGAGCTTGGAAGTGGTTCATATCTTGGAGACAAAACCATGAGCCTATTCTGGAGAGTTTCCAGAATTCAGGAAGAAACCTGGAACTTAGGAAGACAGTAGGTGTTGCCCATCTATAAGGCAAGCTGCAGTCCATTCATAATTTGGGCAGGATGAATTCTGGGAGCTTTCTACTATACATGAAAAATCCATTGATGCATTCTCTTTTCTAATGTCTACAACCTCGAACACAGTGGGATACACAGACATAGAAACACTCACCTTGTCAAATGACATACAAGAAACAGTCCACTCTAAACCAAACAAACCGACTTTCCTACCTATTCTCAGAACATGAGATAAAACCACATACTCAAACGCACACCGAAAAAGGCACCTCTTCCCCCAAGGAGGTCTGTGACTATAGGGAGTGTCCTCTGACATGTGGCATATTATGTTCACCCAAAATGGCCTTTACTGTCTCAGATCTTGTCTCCTTGTCCAACTCTGTGAAATTGTAAGGAGTCAGTGGTGAGCAACTACCTGCTTTCCCAGGAAAGGCTCCTCTTCAGAGCTCTCCTGGCATTTGGCCATCCTCACATCAGTAGTTACCAAGAAGCCTGACCCTGTCCTTGGTAAATCCAAACAAGTGAGCCCACTGGGAGTGGGACTGGGACTGTCTCTGTGTGCCTGGCTTCCTGGATCCCAAGTTCAGAGAGTTCCATCACCAAGAAAGTTAGGTAGGTCAATTCCTTCAGGAACTGAATGAGGTCACTGCCTTGACAACCATTTTGTCCTAACAGTTGCTTCCAAGGGTCCTATGAGATAGAGGCTGCCCCTACTTCCTGTGACACTTTCGCAAGTTAGAATGGTATATCAACCACAGGCACCCGGGAACAGGTCTCCACACAAGCCTGGTTTGGTCCATCTTCTCTACATTAAGAAGAGAGAGAGGCTGATTCAGACACATCCCTTCATCCTGACCAGGGTGTTTGCAATGGAAGATGATTTTGCTCTCTTATGTTCTTCATAGCTGCCTACATCTTATTAAGGGATCATTTCTGCATGTATCTTTGAGATTCTCAGCAGGTGGAAAATCCCCTATCTTCCTATATAATAAGATCAACTCTGTCCCTGCTCTTCGGTAAAGTTAGATTGAGGTAAGAGTGTATGGTTAGGGTTAATAACAGGTTCGATTTGGGTTAGGAATTATTCTGCGAAATGAATAATGGTATTTGGAACCTGTGATATTTACAACAATATACAGGTGAAATATAGGTTTGAAAACAGAAATCTAGGTAAGATTTGAAGCCTAGTAAGGCATTAGGCCCTTCACTGGGAAAATTAGCTTTGAATTATATTCTGCACAGATGTCTCAGAGAAATCGAGATACAATGGAATAGGACGTTTTACCTTGGATGATTGAATGTTTAAGAGAACATCCAGTCAAAAAGGGATAGTAGGTAGGATTAGGAAGATAGTTGGTACGTTTAGAAAGAAGAGTGAGTATAGGAGTGGGACCAAAAGTTCTTTAGCAATAGGGTTTTGGGTAGAGAGTGAATGTAAATGTCAGACCATGTGAAGAGTCAGTCAAAATAATGAACTGGAATAATATTTAGGGAAGAAGATATCAATAGAGACATTAAGAAATCAGGCAAAGTATAAAGTGAGTGATAGGATTAGACATTTTCAACAGGGTTGAAGTTGAATATATAGTCTTAGAAAGAAACAAATATATAGTCACCAATAGGATTGACATTTGAGAGCATTAGGCATTCTGGACATGGATGTTTTTAGTAGTCCATTGCTCACTTTCCATTTAGGCTTTGGTACAATCATAAGTGTTACCTCTGCTTTTTGTGTCCAGAATATTACTGTGATAAAATGCATATGTAGATCAGGTGGCATGCGTATTTCTTCCACCATTTCTGGGAGAAGCATTTTGAAGACGAATAAATTAGTATTGGGGTTACAAATAGATGTACCTTGTGTCTATGAATATAGATATAATGCATGAATAGACCATACTTTGAATAAATAATATAACTGGTTCCAACATTAAATAATAGATTGAATTTGTATCTGAAAATATACATATACAGGAACTCTTCTGTTAATATACAATCATTCCTTCCAACCAGTTATACATTTAATGGTAATATTAGGGTTATGGTTTATCATGAAGAGTGTGTGAGTTTTGGTTCAGAATGATTATGGAAATCGAAAATAATGTGTTTGGAAAGAAGTGTCATGAAAAGACCAGTCAAGAAACATAGAGGAATACATGTATTCTGAAGCAGGAAATGATTGAAAGTGAATCAAATGCCTATAAATCTGTGAACTTGTGGATAGAATATATATCCTATGATGTTCATAAACTGAAGAAATAGTAATTTACAAGTGTTCAATCAAATGAACTTCAAAATACACATCCTGTCCCATAGGAATCTACTTGCATTGATGTTAAACAGGGTCAGTTACTGTAGAAATATTAGGATTTTATGCACCATTCACTGAAGTTAGTTTTCAGTACTAGGAAACAAATATGTACTTCAGGTGCATGAATATTTCTGAGAATAATCTTGTGAAAAGTTGATTATAAATCCACATACATGAACATGAATGAATTTAGGTAGTGTACATAAGACATATATATTTAATATTTTGAAAAATTTGCAGAGTATATATATATATATATATATATATATATATATATATATATAAAACACAAACACAGACAATTAAAAGTAGCAATATAAACGCCAATTGAAATTCATCATGAAATATATATCAACCACAGATGCAAAAATATTTATTTTACTGAACACGGATTTATGTATAATGTTGGTAAACTAGGAGGCTCACCCACAGTTTGAATTTTCAGTTCCAACAGCGTTTAGGACGAGTGATCTCTTATCACAATTTGTATCTGCCATGTCAGCTCACCTCACAACAATATACGTGTGATACCAGCTAGGATTCTATATGTGCATATAGAAATACATGTGCTGAATAGGCTACAGAGAAAGGGAGGCAGGTATTCACATATTTGTTAACTTTAAAAACACATGGAGAACTATTTCAATTAAAAATTAACTAGATTTATAACACCTATGCTCTATCATGCAAAAGGCAAGTCCAACTATACACCATGCCTCATCTGAACTGCTTGTATTTCTATTCTGTTTGGGTTATTTTTCTCCATCATATTAGGATTAGTAGTCATAGTCTAGTAGGATATAGTTTAGTGTCAGGTGTCCCGGCCAGCAGGACACATCAACCTAGGCATCGAACCTAGTTGGGGAGGAATGAAGGGACAAGAGACATGAGAGATGGCAGCAAGATAGGAGTTCTGATCATGCTGCAAACTTTTATTGTTCTCACAGTGTATTTATATGCTGCAGATGGGAAAGCTCTCTCTTCAGCTGTTGCTGGATGTCTTCACAGGGTGAGATAACCTCAGGATATTTCAGGAAGACAGATGGTCGCAGGATGTCTCAGGGAGATAGATGGCTGTGGGATATCTCTCAGGCAGGATGTCCCCCAGGGGCCTGTTTCTTGTAACTGTCAGGCTATTCTTTGAAGGAGAACTTCCTTCTAGCTTCTGACCTCTCCCCCTTTCTTATATAAAATATTTGACCATACCTTATTGGCCAATATTTTATTGGGTGATAGAGGGTCTGTTTCTCTAGGAGGCCTTAGAATATCTCTTGATCCTAGCGAGCATGTTTACTAGGAGATTTCGTGGTGGTCTTGGCATGTTTTTGGAGGAGATGGCTTTCAGGGGGAAGCATGCCAACAGCAATGAACCAGAGTGTGTCACTCAGAGGTCTTGTGTTTTGAGATCCGTGGATCCATCCTCCTGCAGTCCTTTCTGCACCCTCCGTTATTATGGCCTAATGTCCTCACTCCATGGGTGTGTCCTCCCCCAAGTGGAGGGGCCAGTGGAAAACAAACGCTTTTGGCAATGGCAGAAGATGGTTGGTCAGAGCTGTTACTTAGATTTTCAAGTAAGAAAGAGTGATATGCGGGGATGTAAACTTAAGAAATAAGCCTGTGAGAAGGGTAGAACATCCTTTTAAATATTGGCAGTGTGGTCTTCCATATCCAGACGATCATAGTTGATCTGAATGGGCTTAGAGGCCAAACTATTAATCTGTTCTTTAGTAAATTTTACCAGCCTGTTTATAATGCAGGGTCCTATGGACACCATTAAAAGTAAACCCAACAAATGGCCTAATCAGGGAAGAAGGTAAATCCATTAAGCCCTGTCCAGAGCGGATTTTCAAATAGTTCCCTTCGTCTCTTTTCTAGATCTTCTTGAAGCTGCTTAATTTTAGTGCATACTATGCCTGATTTATTGGCAGAAAAGCAGCATCTTTCCCCTAAGGCCAAGCAAATACCTCCCTGTTTTGCTCTCAGCAACAGGCTTGAGGTTGAATATATAATCTTAGGAAGAAACAAATATGTAGTCACCAATAGGATTGACATATGAAAGATTTAGGCAACCTGGACATGGATGTTTTTAGTAATCCATGCTCACTTTCCATTAAGGCTTTGATACAATCATTAGTGTGACCTTTGCATTTTGTGTCCAGAATACTACTGTTGTAAAATGTATATGGAGATCAGGTGACATGAGTAATTATTTAACCATTACGGTGAGCAATATTCTGAAAACATATACATTAGTACTGGGGATACAAATAGGTGTACCCTGTATTGATGATTAAAGAAATGATGCATAAATAGACCATTTTGTGAAAAAAGTATATAATTGGTTCCAACTTTAAATAATGGATTGAATTTACATCTGAAAATATATAGGAAATTTTATATATATACACATTCATTCCAACCAGTTATATATCTAATGGTAATATTAGGGTTATTGTTTATCATGAATAGTGTGTGAGCTTTGCTTCAAAAATGATTATGGAATTGAAAATTATGTGTTTAGAAAGAAGTCTAGTGAAAAAACCAGTAAAGAAACATGGAGGAATACATGTGTTCTGAAGTAGGAAGTAATTGAAAGTGAACCAAATGCCTATAAATTTGAGAACTTGTCAATGAAAAAATATATCTTATGATATCCAAAATCTGAAGAGATTGTTATGTACCAATGTTGAATAAAAATGAACTTCAAAATACACATCAGGTCCCATAGGAATCTACTTGCATTCATGTTAACCTGGGTCAGTTACTGTAGAAATATTAGGATTTGTATGCACCATTCACTGAAGTTAGTTTTCATTACTAGGAAACCAATATATGTATTTCAGGTGGTTGAGTATTTCTGAGAAAAATCTTGTGAAATGTTGTTTATAAATACACATGCAAGAACATGAATGAATTTAGGGAGTGTATAATAAGACACATATATTTCATATTTTGGAAAATCTGGAGAATATATATATATATATATATATATATATATATATATATATATATATATACACACACACACACACACACAAACACACACACACACACAGACACACACACATTAATATGTAGCAATATATATGCCAAGCTAAATTCATCATGAAATATAATTCATCAACATATCCAAAAATAGTCATTTTACAGAACATGGATTTGTGTATAATCTTTTCCATTAGGAAGCTCACCCATAGGTTGAATTTTTATTTCCATCAGTATTGAGGGGGAGTAATCTCTTCTCACAATTTTTATATCCAAAGTCAGTGAGCTCACAAGAATGTACATGTGATACCAGGTAGGATACTATATATGCATTAACAAATACATGTGCTGAATAGGCTACAGAGAAAGGGAGACAGGAATTTAAATATGTGATAAATTTAAGAACTCATGGAGAAATATTACAATGAAAAGTTGACTAGATTTATAACACAATCCTTTGATAAGGCAGAAGGCAAATCCAAGTATACACCATGCTTCCAATGAAAGGCCTGTATTTCTATTCAGTTAGGTTTCTTTTTCTCCATAATATTAGGATTAGTATTCAGAGTCTAGTAGGGTATGGGTTAGTGTCAGGGATTCAGTATTTCAAATGGAAAATAGGAAAATGAATCTAATGTGTATGCAAACGTGTGATACACAAAAATCTTCCCTCTCTCATCCAGAACAATGCCTTGACATAACCATCGCTCCAAGTAAGACACAATTAGAGGAGAGGAATTAGAAAATCTGTGAATACATATGTGAAATGGAAAATTCTCAGGAGTTCACAACACTGGAGGTGGTAGAACAGTTTCCAAAAGTAAGGGAGAGGGTAAACACTATACAAACATGGAGCTCAGCTGGCCTAAAATTTCTTGAGAAACCTCCACTGAGGTTGGCACTTGAAATATATGTAATTGTCAGGAGATTTAGCTTCGTTTGTAGTGACATCATAAAATCTAGGTCTGCATCAATGTGACCTGGAGGACATGGTTCCTAATTTTCTAATGAACATAATTCAGCAGTTCTGAATTCTCTCTTTGTAGGTAAACTGTGGCCACTGGTAGCTAAGTGTCTCCCCATGTGGTTTGTGAAGCTATTTGGTCATCCTCCAATTTTCATGGTGTTTCTTACTGCTGCACTGGGAGTTTGGTATTGGCTTCAAGAAATACAAGGAGTTCAACTGGGACACAATGCTAGAGGGAGTTCTGTCACGTGTGACTGGTCAGAGTCTCGCAGTGAATGTACGAAACAGGCTTCTATCCCACATAGCTTTCCCCCTTGAATACAGCAACCTGATTCTGAACATTGCCCTGAATCCTTTCCATATAACAAGATGCCTTTACATATAAATGTCTGCTGCCTGCACCATGTCAGTCACAAGGCTTTTGGAAGCCAATGGCAGATCCAGGTGGTCTTACCAAAAATATTTATTAACACACCTACAGTCCACAGCTCTACGCCCACTACTCAGCAGGCTCCAACTCAGTGGCCTCTCTGTTATACACCATTTTCATGAAACCGAGTCAATCAAGACACTTTCTGGTACACTCATGATCAGCAACATGGCATACAAAGGTTCTCCAGTGCCACCTGGTCATGGGAATTTCAAAAATTGCATGGTACTTATCTAGCCATTTTTCAAGGTTGAAGTTGGAGGCACTGTGGGTTTCAATTCATTCAGGAACCATTAAATGTTGAGGAACCTCATTTCAGTGAAATCTCTGGATTACACTCACAGGCAAGTTTTCCCAAAGAGTGGCCGAAAGGTCACATGAAGCCAGGCCCATAGAGGTCTACAATGTGAGGTCTATGTGTGTTTTGACTCTCAACTATGGCTGCCAAGTCTTTCAGATTAAAATCATGTGATATCCTGGCTAAGATTCCCAGTGCTCTGTGGAAAGCCACCCTGGGCCTAGATCTCACTTTCCAAGGGAGACTCTCATGCATGGCCTCCTAAAATCCCAACACAATTCATGGCAATATTTCTTTGAGGTCAGTTCCAGAAATCAGTCTCTAAGGGGAATCACACCAGAGTTCAAGCCCAGGTTCACCTACTCAAATCTTTTAACCCCCACACAAATGACCACAATTAAAACAAAAAAACTTCTGCAGGACCCTCATCTTATTCCATGTAGACACTCATGTTAACCTCTGGCTGGAGGTTTCCATAAGGGACGCAGCCCAAGACAGTGTCCAAAATAAGCTCCCCTGCCCCTCATTTGCCTAAAGTCAGGGTGGCCGGGACACCCTTCCTGTGAACCAGGAGTGATCAAATAGGCGTGCCGTTAATATTGCTCTGCTTCTCCAATTTGAGGCCTACTGACTGTGGGGTTTAGATTCTTTATGTGAACTTGAGTCATGACAAAACACAAGCACTTCTGGGCTAGCCTCTGCAGGGCTTTGAAAAACTCATTTGATAAAAAGGATCCCAATTATCACTTGATGGAGGTCAGGAACCCTACAGAGGAAGGGGAGAGACTTCACCCACAACGACTGCTCTTTTGGACATTTTGGTATTGGATGCACACATGGGATCTCCCTTTAGATCCATCAGGTGCTGAAAATCTAAGCCACAGCCAAGAGGCTCTTTCAGACACATCCCTTCCCTAAGAAATTAAGCAAAGAGCCACAGGTGAGGCCCATATATTTCCATTTGAAAAATGTTTTTTTCAGGCTTCACAGGGGTCTGGCCTGAGGCAAAGACCTTCCTGACATTCAGGGGAACAGAACAAAAGGTAAGCAAAAAGGCCCAAAGTGGGGTTTCTCCACTGAGACTTTACTGGTCACAGTGGTATCTGAGTTTTCTGAGATGCTCACCATTCCCTTCTGCTATCCAATGCATGGCCATGTCACAAAACTTGGAGTAGGTACATATCTTGGACACAAAACAATGAGCCTATTCTAGAGAGTGGCCAGAATTCAGGAAGAAAACCAAAACTCAGGAAGATTGCAGGTGTTGCCCATCGATAAGGCAAGCTGCAGTTCATTCATAAATTCGGCATTATGAATGCTGGGAAGCTTTCTACTAGACAAGACACATCCATTAATGCATTCTCTTTTCTAATGTCTACCAACCACGGACACAGTGGGATACACAGACATAGAAACACTCGCCTTGTCCAATGACTTACTAGAAACAGTCCATTCCAATCCAAACAAACCACCTTTCCTACCTATTCTCAAAACATGAGACAAAACCACAAACACACACCCACACCCACAAAGTCACCTCCTTCCCACAAGTAGGTCTCTGACTATCCGGAGTGTCCTCTGACTGGTGGGCCATAGTATGTTCCCCCGAAATTGCCTGTTCTATTTCAGATCTGTTTTCCATGTCCAACTCTTTGATGTTGTCAGGAGCCAGCGTTGAGCCACTACCTGCTTACTCATGAAAGGTCACTCTTCAGAGCTTTCCTGGCATTTAGCCATCCTCACATCAGTAGGTACTAAGAAAGACTGACTCTGTCCTTGGTAAATCCAAAGAAGTGAGAACACTGGGACTGGGACTGGGACTGGCTATAGGTTCCTGGCTTCCTGGATTCAACTTCAGAGAGTTCCATTACCAAGGATGTGACGTGAGGTCACTTCATTCGGAAACTGAATGAGCTCACGGTCTTGGCAACCAAATTGTCCTAACAGTTGCTTCCATGGGTCCCATGAAATGGAGGCTGCCAATACTTCCTGTGACAGTTTCACAAGTTAGAATGGTATATCAACCATAGGCAACCGGGAATAGCTCTCCACATAGCCTGGTTTGGTCCTTCTTCTCTACATTAAGAAGAGAGAGACTGATTCAGACACATCCCTTTGTCCTGACAAGGTTGTTTGCAACAGAAGATGACTTTTGCTCTCTCAAGTTCTTCATTGCTGCCTACATCTTCTCCAAGGATTATTTCTGGATGGACCTTTGAGTTTCTCAGCAGTTGGAAGATCCCCTACATTCCTGTATTGTAAGACCCACTCTGTCCCTGCTCTTCTGTAAAGTTAGGTTGAGGGAACAGCGTATGGTTAGGATTAATAACATGTTGAACTTGGATTAGGAATCATTCGGCTGGATGAATAATGGTACTGGGATCCTGCAATATTTACAAGAATATACAGGTGAAATATAAGTATGAAAACAGAAATCTAGGTAAGATTTGAAGGCCAGAAGGGCATTGGGCCCTTGATTGTGATACTTAGCTTTGATTTATTTTCTGCACAGATGTCTCAGATACATTGATATACAATGGCAAACGTCCTTGTACCTCAGATGATTGATTGTCAAAGAGAACTTCCAGTCAAAAAGGGATAGTCGGTAGGATTAGGAAAATAGTCGGTAGGTTTAGAATACAGAGTGAGTATAGGATTTGGACCAAAAGTTCTTTAGCTATAGGGTTTCGGGTATAGAGTGAATGTAAATGTAAGCACATGTGAAGAGTCAGTCACAATGATGAACTGGGGAAAATATGTAGGAAAGCAGATATCAATAGAGACATTAGGAAAACTGGCAAATTATAGTCGGTGTTGAAATGTTAATAAAATAGATACTTGACACTTCCTGTTTTTCTATATGCTTAATAAAAAACTGTTGACATCTTGAGAACTGCTTGCTAATTTTGTTCCCAGAATGTGCTGTCCCCAACTGCCAAACTGCAGAAAGTACTCCCTCACCTGGTTGCACGCAAACCCCTCACTCACACGGATCCATCAATAAACTTCTCTCCCTGCCCTCACCAAGGAAAGTATATAAGCTCTGCTTAAGCTGCTCTCATTGCTCTCTGCTCTATTCAAGTGAGCTCTGAGCCCCAGCATGCTGGACCCAAAATAAACCCTTTGGTTTTGCATGAGACAGTCTCTTGGTGGTCTCTTCCCCCGACACTCGCCCATCCTTTACATATGGAGGTTCCACCAAGATCTGGCAGCGGCGGACGAGAGACCCCAATGGGCTCCTCTTGGGGTAAGTAAGGCGCCTCTTTCTGGTTTCAGGTTTCAGGTTAGGGCTTGGCAAAATTGCTGTCAATGAAGAACATGAGCTCTCTCCGACAGTGGCTGACAGACATGTCACAGAGCCACAGGCCACATCCCTGTGGGAAGCCACAGAGGACTCGGAAAATCGAGGAACAATAGTCTCCTCGACTCAGTGATATTTTGTTTCAGATTTGGTATTGCCAGCCCATCGGGTTTTGCCAGCTACTCAGTCCTGGTCTCAGTGTTGGACGTCCATTGCCTGTCTTTATTGTCTTATCTTGTCTGTGTCATGTGTCATTGCTTTTAAACTTAGTGTATCGTTCATTATGCGACAGAGCACTTCAATGCCTCTTTCCCTGACCATTGTTCACGGGAACAAAGTCCACTAAAGGGCTCAGAATCTTTCTTTTTTCAGTGAAACGCTGGACCTGGCAGACTCTCTGTGCCTCAGAATGACCCACCTTTAAATTTGGATGGCCCCTAGGAGGATCTTTCTACTTCCCACTAATTTAAAAAGTCAGAGATATTGTCTTTCAGCCAGGGCCACATAGCCATCAAGATCAACAGCCATATATCTTAACTTGGCAGGACCTCTGCAAATCTCCTCCTCCATGGGTGAAGCCTTTCCTTGCCCCTGCCCCCGCTCCTACTCCTTCTCCCACGATCTCTCAAACCATCTGCTCCTCCTCCTCCTCCACCCTCTGTTCTCCCTGAGTCACAAGATTTGACTCTACTGGACTCTCCTCGCCCTCCTTATCCCCTGCTCTCGTTCCCCAACCCCCAACACCCTCTAAGTGATTCCCCTGATTCTTACTCAGCCTCTCCACCATTGGAGGAAGCTAAGACAGCCCAGCGCCCTCCAGATAACTCCCCCGTGGCAAACACAGCCCCTCCTCCCCTGGAGGAAACAGGCCAGGCTAAAGGAACTCGCCAGGAGAGAATGATTGAAGACCCTTGAACTCCCGTGATACTCCCCCTCCATCCCTACAGGCCAATGATTGACAACAGCCATGGTGGCAAAATGCAAGCCTACCAGTATTGGCCTTTCTCCTCTTCAGACCTATATAACTGGAAAAATAACAATCCTCCTTTTACTGAGGACCCCACCCGGCTGTCAGGTGTGGTTGAGTCATTGATGTTTTCACACCAGCCTACTTGGCATGACTGGGAAAAACATCTAGGGACTCTCTTCATGACAGAGGAACAAAAGAGAATCCTCCTGGATGCTAGAAAAAAATATCCTTGGACCAGGTGGGTGACTGACAAAACTTCCCAATATATTCAAAGCTGGCTTTCCTTGAACCGACCCAACTGGTACCCTAACAAGTTGGAAGGTAGAGAGCATCTGTCCACTTATCACCCTGCTCTAATACCGGGTACGTTAGTGGCCAGTAGGCGACCTACTAATTTGGCCAAGGTAAGAGAGATTATTCAATGGCCTGATAAATCTCCTTCTATGTTTCTAGAGAGAATTATGGAGGCATATAGGAGATATACTCCTTTCGATCCTCAGGCAGAGGATCAAAAGGCATCTGTCACAATGGCCTGAATTGGGCAAGCTGCCCTGGATATAAAAAGAAATTTACAATGCTTAGATGGATTACAACATATGACTTTGAGAGATTTACTCAGAGAAGCCAAGAAGGTATACAATAAGAGAGAAACTGAGGAAGAGAAGGGAGCAAAGGGAGGGTAAAAGAAACAAAAGACAGACTAAGGCATTGACTAAGGTCCTGTTCACAACAACAAATAGGC
Source organism: Callospermophilus lateralis (assembly GCF_048772815.1). Classification (NCBI taxonomy): domain Eukaryota; kingdom Metazoa; phylum Chordata; class Mammalia; order Rodentia; family Sciuridae; genus Callospermophilus; species Callospermophilus lateralis. Next base: position 127,946,200 of record NC_135313.1, on the reverse strand, counting down.
CAGAAATTAAGAAACATGAAGACAGGAAGGGATACCTGGGCCCACACTAGAGGCCAGCCCTGGCCTCAGATCAATGTGCCTACTGTAAAGAAAAAGGACACTGGGCCAAAGAGTGCCCTAGAAAGAGACAGGTATGCCAGACAGACATTCTGACTCTGGAGGATGACTAAGAAAGTCATGGCTCAGATGCCCTCCCGGAGCTCAGGGTAACTTTTGAATTGGAGGGGATCCCAATAAACTTTGAAGTGGATTCAGAGGCAATATACTCAGCCCTTAAGGCCCCATTGGGCCCTCTATCAAATAAAAGGTCTCTAATTCAATGGGCTAATGGCAGTAAATATTGGGCTTGGACAACTAAGAGGACCATGGACTAGGGGAAAGGAAAAATCCATCACTCCTTCCTAGTAATCCAAGAATGCCCTCCCCATTGATGGGCAGAGATCTGCTCACCAAGCTCCGGTCCAAAATAACCTTTAACCCTTAAGGCCCTCAAGTGGAATTTCTAAATTCTTCAGTAAAATCTCCTATAATCACAGCTCTAACTATGTCAGTAGAAAATGTACATCAACTCACTCACCTTGGTTCAAAGAAACTGCATTCATTCCTAAAGGATCAAGAACAGAGTTTTCCACTCACCAACTCACAGCAAAAGGAAATAACAGAATTGGTAACAAAAGCCTGTCAGGTCCATCAATTGGTTAATGCTTACCCTTCCAAGCTTCCTGCAGGAAAGCACCTACGAGGAACCAGACCAGGACAATTCTGGGAAGTGGACTTTACTGAAATTAAGCCAGCAAGGTATGGCCTTAAATATCTCCTAGTTTTTGTAGATACATTTTCAGCATGGATTGAAGCCTTCCCCACAAAATAAGAAAAAAAAAAGAAAAAAAGAAACAGCGCAAATGGTCGTCAAGAAGATCCTGGAAGATATTTTTCCAAGATACGGCTTGCCTAAGGTAATAGGATCTGATAAAGCACCGGCGTTCATGGCCTAGTTAAGTCAGGGGTTAGGCAGAACCCTGAGGATTAATTGGAAGTTACATTTTGCTTATAGACGCCCGAGTTCAGGACAGGTAGAAAGAATGAATAGAACCATTAAAGAGACAATAACAAAATTAAGCTTAGAGAGCGGAATAAAAGATTGGACTATGCTCCTGCCTTATGCACTGTTTCATGCAAGAAATACTCACTCTGTTTCTTTGTGTAACCTCACCCCGTATAAAATTCTCTATGGTACCCCTCCTCCAGGAAGGGAACTACCCCAACTCTAAGAGCTAATGATCTCTTCCACACCCCCTTGCTTGACAGACTTGAAGCTCTTGAAAGAACTCAGGGATGCCTTTGAAAACAGATGGCCACTGCCTACCAACCTTGGGATGGGGGGATTCCACATCGATATCAAGTAAGAGACTTTGTCTACGTAAGACGACATCATGTGTCATCAATGGAACCCCGCTGGAAAGGACCATACCAGGTGCTGCTTATAACACCTACAGCGGTAAAGGTAGACAGAATTAATTCCTGGATCCATACCTCTCATATCAAGCCTGCACCCTGTCCAGACTCTGGTTGGAAACTGGAAAAGACTGTTACCCTTTCAAATTGTGTATTCGCAGTGTGGATAAGGCTATAGACTCTCCCCTTGACCACCAGTAGTCCTAACCCTTATCAGCCCGTTCAGCAGCGATGGCTGATCACAAATCCTAGTAGACAAGAAGTATGGTCTATCTCGCATACAGCCCCCTTACGTACCTGGTGGCCATCTCTCCACCAAGACATTAGTCAGCTGGCTATAGATCTTTTCTATTGGGATATCCTTGATGAAGAGTATTCCACTAAAATTCCATTAAATCCCTTCCATACCATAGATAATGGAAACAAATATTATGGATGTAGGCACACACGAGTCAGATGCAGGTTTGCTAGCCTAGATTACTATGTTTGCCCGGCGGACTATCAAAGCCACAAACAGTCACGGCTGTGTGGGGGAAAAACTGACTTCTACTGTAAGTCATGGAGACGTGAGCATGCAGGGACTGCCAGATGGAACCCAAACTCCTCATCAAATTTTGTACACAGTATTGGCCATATTACCAATTAGATAACCAAAACCAATGGCCTCCAGAGGGGTCTCCAGATCTCAAATTCTGCTTTACATTTTTAACTTCTGCAAGTGCTTAAAATGGTGAAAGGAGATTCCCCTATGTGGAGGCCATTTTCCTCCTTTGCTCACATCCTGAACTATGCTTCTCCAATCGATGCTCACCCTCAGCCTTCTGCTCCAGACTCTCTGCTGTCACTCCCACCTCAGCAACTTGATTTCTCCCCTCCAATTACTAGATCAAAAACCCAAACCTCTGATGGTTCTCAGACCATTGCCCCCTTGCTGAGGTAGCAGGGTCTGAGGTACCCCTCCACTCACTCACTCCTCTCTTCTCCTGTCTGTGCCCGCACCGGGTCCCACCAGGTCCTATTACCAGCTAACCCAAATCTCAAACCAGCTGAGGAGAACCCTCAGACAGCTATCCAAGATGTAATGAAAATGGCCTTTTATGTTGCTTTGTCATCACTTAAAACAGGTTACTAAGAATTTAAAGTCCCTCGCAGGCTTTTTGCTATACTCAGTCCCGTCTACCCATCTGTTCTACCTGTTCTTATGCTCATGTTTTTTTTTTTTTTTTTTTTGCTAGAAAGATCCCAAAACCCTTTCCCATTATTCTTTTACATCTCTTCTTCCTCAATCTCAGATTCAAGGAGCTGCTCTCAGCCCTGCCTTTCCCTTCTCCCCACACTGTACCAGGCCCACAGAAAAGTCTTAACTAAACTTCTCCAGATGTCTTCACCATGGTTGACTATCAGACTTTCAGCAAAAGAGTCTCTATAAAAGAGTTCAGTTTAGATAAACTTCCTCTTTTCATGTTCACCTGGTCTACTTGGCAAATGTCTAAAAAAATCAGTACTCCTGAGCTAGACACACTCTTACTAGTTTTTCACAAAATATCTGGACAAGGCCTCTGGCCTTGAGGTGGGGCTTCACAGAGATGGTTACATTTCAAAGATAAAGAAGTTACATGGAAACAGTTGGCAGGGTGAAAAAAATGAAAGGGAATAAAAAGCTCTCCTTCACCCAGGTGTCCTTGAAAAGTTAACTTGCCCCTAACTGAGGAAAAACAGAAACAAAAACTGCTTTTTTTAACTTCTATGCAGACTGTGAACTTCTGAGCCCCTTCCCTTACATGTTGGGTACAAAATTCTGAAACTACCTAAACTTGGGATTCAGGGGATTAATTGACTACAACTGAAGCAATGCCCTCTGAATCTGGTTGCAACCAAATAAGACTGTTTCCCTGTCTTTGGTGCTATCTTAGGTGCCTTGCCTTGTCCGTCCCTACAACAGTATAATTCTATATACTTAAACATTGTTTATGTTTTCATGAAATGGTCAACAGATGTGAGTAATTTTGTAATGGTGCAGATGTTTCCCAGAGTGCTCTATCATGGTCAGGTTCATTTGAAGTTCAAATAGGGGGGCATACAACCCGGTTGTGCAAGGAACATATATCCCTCACCTTAGCCATTCTATTACGAATAGGAGTTGCTGCCGGGGTGGGCACAAGAACCACTGCCCTGGTCCATGGGACACAACAAATGACACATTTAGAAGCAGCAATAGATCAAAACTTAAAGATATTAGAAACCTCCATCATAGCTTTGAAGGAATCTTTTACCTCTCTCTCTGAAGTTGTTTTACAGAACAGTCGAGGGTTGGACCTCCTTTTCATGAGAGAAGGGGGCCTTTCTGCTGCATTGAGGGAAGAATGTTGTTTTTATGTTGACCATACTTGAGTTGTAAAAACATCTGAGTAAATTAAAAAGACGCCTTGAAGAGCGTCTACAAAAGAGAAAGGCCCACTATGGGTGGTTTGAGTCTTGGTTTACACAGTCCCCCTGTTTAACTACGTTTTTATCAACCCTGGCAGGTCCAATAATAATCCTCATATTACTGTTAACTATAAAACCCTGTTTCCTCAACCGTGTAATTTCTTTTCTCCAAGGTCAAATTGGACAAGTAAAACTTATGGTAATACCCCACTAGCAGACATAGAATGTGACACCCCCCAACAATCACTGTTATGATTAAAAGTAGCCAGAAGAAGAAGTGGGGAATGAAAGGTTAATAAAATATGTAATTGTGACTTTCTGTTTTTCTGCATGCTTAACAAAACACTGTTGAAGTGTTGAGAAATGTTTCCCAATCTTGTCCCAGAATGTGCTGTCCCCAAATGCCAATCTGCAGAATGTAATCCCTCACCCGGTTGCTTGCAAACTGCCCACTCGCCCTGACCCATCAATAAACATCGCTCCCTGCCCTCCCCAAGGAATGTATATAAGCTCGTCTTAAGCTGTTCTCAGGGCTCTCTGATCTATTCAAGTCAGCTCTGAGCCCCTGCATTCTGGACCCCCAATAAACCCTTTGCTGTTGCATGAGATATTCTCCTGGTGATCTCTTCCTCCGACACTCACCCGATCTTTACGTGGATGATTGAATGTACAACAGAACATCCATTCAAAAACTGATAGTCAGTAGGATTAGAAAGAAGAGTGAGTCAAGGATTTGGAACAAAAGTTCTTTAGCAATAGGGTTTCAGTTAGACAGTGAATGTAAATGTCAACAAAAGTGAAGAGTCAGTCACAATGATTAACTGGGGAAAATATGTAGGAAAAAAGATATTAATAGAGACATTATGAAATCAGGCTAAGTATAAAGTCAGTGATAGGATTAGACATTTTCAACAGGATTGAGTTTGAATATATAATCTTAGGAAGAAACAAATATGTAGTCACCAATAGGATTGACATTTGAGAGCATTAGGCAACATGGACATGGATGTTTTTAGTAATCCATGTTCACTTTCCATTTAGGCTTTGGTACAATCATAACTGTGACCTTTGTATTTCGTGTCCAGAATATTACTGTGATAAAATGTAAATATAGATCGGGTGAAATAAGTACTTCTTCCACCATTCCTGGGAGCAATATTTTGAAGATGTATTAATTAGTATTGGAAGTACAAAGAGGTGTACCCTGTGTCTATGATTATAGAGATAATGCATAAATAGACCACACTGTGAATAAGTAATATAACTGTTTCCACTTAAAAAATGGATTGAATTGATATTTGATAATATATAAAAATCTTTTATTGATATACAATCATTCATTTCAACCAGTTATATATCAATGTTAATATTAGGTTTATGGTTTATCACGAAGGGTGTGTGAGTTTTGCTTTAATGTGATTATGAAAATCGAAAATAATGTGTTTGGAAAGAAGTCTCATGAAAAGACTAGTCAAGAAATATGGAGGAATACATGTGTTTCGAAGTAGGAAGTGATTGAAAGTGAAACAAATGCCTATAATTTTGTGAACTTGTGGATGTAATATATATCCTATGATGTGCATAAACTGAAGATATAGTAATGTACCAGGATTGAATTAAAATGAACATCAAAAGACACATCATGTGAAATAGGAATCTTCTTGCATTGAGGTTAAACTGGGTCAGTTAGTGTAGATATATTAGGATATATATGCAACATTCACTAAAGTTAATTTTCAGTACTAGGTAACAAATAAGGATTTCAGGTGAATGAATACTTCTGAGAATGATATTGTGAAAAGTTTATTATAAATCCACATACATGAATATGAATGAATTTAGGGAGTGTATTATAAGACATCAATATTTCATATTTTGAAAAATTTGGAGAGTGAGTGAGTATATATATATATATATATATATATATATATATATATATATATATATACACACACACACACACACATTAAAAACTAGCAATATATATGCTATTCAAAATTTATCATGAAATATATGTCATTCACAGATCTAAAAATATTCATTTAATGAACATATATTTGTGTATAATGTTGTAAACCTAGGAAGCTCACCCATAGGTTGTATTTTCAGTTCCAACAGCGTTTAGGAGGAGTGATCTCCTCTCTCAATTTGTATCTGCCAAGTCGTCCACCTCATAAGAATGTAGGTGTGGCACCAGGTAGGATTCTATATGTGTTTATTGCTGCTGCACGGGGAGTTTGGTAATTGCATCATGAAATACAAGGTGTTAAACTGGGACACAGTGCTGGAGGGAATTCTGTCACGTGTTGTGGGACAGGGTATGCAGGATAATTCACCAACCAGGCTTCTATCCCATATAGGTTGCCCCCTTGACCATACCAACCTGATTGTGAACATAGCCCTGAAACCTCACCATATAAAAAGATGCCTTTATATAGGAAGGTCTGCTGGCTGCACCATGTCAGTCACAAGCCATTTGGAAGACAATGGCAGATCCACATGGCCCCACCACAGATGTTTTATCACACAGCTGCCAACCATTGCTCTAGGAAAACTACTCTACATCTCTTTTCTACACCATTTTCATGAAACACAGTCAATCAAGGCACTGTCTGGTACTCTCATGATCAGCAACAGGACATCCAAAGGTTCTCCAGTGCCACCTAGTCATGTGAATTTCAAAAATGACATGGTATTAATGTAGCCATTTTTCAAGGATGAAGTTGGAGGCACTGTTGGTTTCAATTCATTCAGGAACCATTAAATGCTGAGGAAGCTCATTTTAATGAAGGCTCTAGAGAACTTTCACAGGCAAGGCTTCCCAAAGAGTGGCTAAAAGGTCACATGAAGCCAGGCCCATTGAGGTATACAAGTTTATGTCATTGTGAGTTTTGACTCTCAACTATGGCTGCCAAGTCTTTCAGAATAAAATCATGTGATATCCTTGCTGAGATTTGTAGTGCTCTGTGGAAAGCCAACCTGCGACTAGATCTCCCTTTCCAAGGGCGACTCTCATGCTTGGTCTCCTAAAATCCCAACTAAATTCATGGCAATACTTCTCTGAGGTCAGTTCTAGAACTCAGTCTCTAAGAAGAATGACACCAGAGTTCAAACCCAGGTGGACCCAGTCATCTCTTCCAACCATCACACAAATGAACACAATTAAAACCAAAACACTCCCACAAGGCCCACATATTTTTCCATATAGACACTCATCATAACCTCTGGCTGGAGGTTTCCATTAGGGCGCAGCCCAAGAAAGTGTGCAATATAAGCTCCCTTACCCCTCATTTACCTAATGTGAGGGTGTCCTGGACTTCCTTAATGTGAACCAAGAGTGATCAAATAGGCTTGCCATTAATACTGCTCTGTTTCTCCAATTTGAGGCCTACTGAATGTCAGGTATAGATTCGTTATATGATTTGGAGTCATGAGAATACTCAAGCTCCTCTGCAGGCCTTTGAAGAACTCATTTGAATAAAAGGATCCCTATTCTGATTTGATGGAGGTAAGGAACCTTACAGAGGAATGTGAGAGACTTCATCCACAATGACTGCTCTTTTGGCAATTTTGGTTTTGGATGCACACATGGGATCTTTCTTTAGATCCATCAGGTGCTGAGAATCTAATCCAGAGCTTCACACAGGGCCAAGAGGCTGATTCACACATACCCCTTTCCAAAGCAATTAAGCAAAGAGACACAGGTGATGCCCATTAATTTCCATTTGAAAATTGTTTTCTTCAGGCTTCACAAAGGGGTGTCCTGAGGCAAATACCTTCCTGACATTCAGCACAACAGAACAATAGGTGAGCAAAAGGCTCAAAGCAGGGTTTCTCCTGAAAGTCTCCTGAGACTTTCCTGGTCACACTGGTATCTGAGTTTTCTGAGATGCTGGCCATTCCCTTCAGCTATCCAGTACAAGGCCATGTCACAAAGCTTGCAGGTGGTACATATCTTGGACACAGAACCATGAGCCTATTATGGAGAATGGCCAGAATTCAGGAAGAAAACTGGAACTTAGGAAGATAGTATTTGTTGCCCATCAATAAGTCTAGCCGCAGTACATTCATAATTGGGAAAGATGAATGCTGGGAAGCTTTCTACTAAACAGGACACATCCATTCATGCATTTTCTTTTCTAATGTCTACAAACATGCACATAGTGTGATACACAGACATAAACACACTCCCACACCCACAAAGGCACCTCCTTATCCCAAGTATGTCTGTGACTATCCGGAGTGTCCTCTGACTGGTTGGCCATACTCTGTTCCCCCAAAATGGCCTGTCCTCTCTCAGATCTGGTCTCCTTGGCCAACTCTGTGAAGTTTTCAGGAGTCATCAGTGAGCCACTACCTGCTTTCTCAGTAAAGGCCCCTCTTCAGAGCTCTCCTGGCTTTTGGCCATCCTCATATCAGTAGGTACCCAGAAAGACTGAATCTGTCCTTGGAAAATCAAAGCAACTGTGCCCACTGGGACTGTGACTGGGACTGGCTCTGGGTGCCTGACTGCTTGGATCCCAAGTTCAGAGAGTTCCATCAGCAAGGAAGTTAGGTAGGTCACTTCCTTCAGGAACTGAATGAGCTCACTGCTTGGGCAGCCACTTAGTCCTAACAGTTGCTATCAAGGGTCCCAGGAGAGGGAGGGTGCCCCTACTTCCTGTGACACTATTACAAGTTAGAATCGTTAATCAACCATAGGCACCCAGGAACAGCTCTCCACACAGGCCTGGTTTGGTCCATCTTCTCTTTATTAAAAAGAGAGAGGCTGATTGAGATGCATCCCTTCATTCTGACCAGGTTTATTGCCATGCAAGATGACTTTTGCTCTCTCAGGTCCTTCATAGCAGCCTACATCTTCTCCAGGGATCATTTCTGCATGGAACTTTGAGGTTCTCAGCATGTGGAAGATCCCCTAAATTCTTGTATTGTAAGACAAACTAGTTCAGTGCTCTTCTGTAAAGTTAGATTGAGGGAACAGTATATGGTTAGGGTTAATAACAGGTTCATTTTGGGTTAGGAATCATTCTGCTGGATGGATAATGGTATTGGGAACCTGCAATATTTCCAAGAATATATAGGTGAAATATAAGTATGAAAACAGATATCTAGGTAATATTCGAATCATAGAAAGGCAGTGGGTCCTTGATTTGGATACTTAGCTTTGAATTGTGTTCTGCACAGTGTTTCAGATAAATCGATATACAATGGCACAGGACCTTTTACCTTGTATGATTGAATGATGAAGAGAACTTCCAGTCAAAAGGGATAGTAAGTTGGATTGGGAAGATAGTCGCTAGGTTTAGAAAGAAGAGTGAGTATAGGATTTGTTCCAAAAGTTTATTAGCATAAGGGTTTCGGTTAGAGAGTGAATATCAATGTGGGCCCAGGTGAAGAGACAGTCACAATGATGAATTGGAGAAATTATGTAGGAAAGCAGATATCAAAAGAGACATTATGAAAACAGGCAAAGTATAAAGTGAGTGATAGGAATAGACATTTTCAACAGGGTTGAGTTTGAATATATAATCTTAATAAGAAACAAATATGTAGTCACGAATAGGATTGATATTTGGAGCATTAGACAACCTGACATTTATGATTTTAGTAGTCCTTTCTCACTTTCCATTTAGGCTTTGGTACAATCATAAGTGTGACCTTTGCATTTTGTGTCCAGAATATTACTGTGATAAGATGTTTATGTAGATCAGGTGACATAAGTATTTCATCCACCTTTTTTGAGAGCCGTATTTTGAAGATGTATAAATTAGTATTGGGGGTACAAAGAGGTGTACACTTTGTCTATGAAAAAAGAGATAATGCATGAATAGCCAATACAGTGAATATATAATATAACTGGTTCCAACTTTAAATAATGTATAGAATTGATATCTGAAAATATACAGGAAATGTATTATTGATATATATATATATATATATATATATATATATATATATATATATATATATATTCATTCCAACCAGTTATACATACTCATGAAGAGTGTGTGAGTATTGCTTCAAAAGCGATTATGGAATTCGAAAATAAAAAGTTTGGAAAGAAGTTCATGAATTGACCAGTCAAGAAACTTGGCGGAATACCTGTGTTCTGAAGCAGGAAGTGATTGAAAGTGAAAAAAATGCCTATAAATTTGTAAAATTATGGATGAAATATATACTTTATAATGTGTAAAAACTGAAGAAATTGTAATGTACCAATGTTGAATCAAAATGAACTTCAAAATACACATCATGTCCCATAGGAATCTACTTGCATTAATGTTCAACTGGGTCAGTTACTGTAGAAATATTAGGATTTTTCAGCACCATTCACTGAAGTCAGTTTTCAGTACTAGGAAACAAATACGTAGTTAAGGGGGATGAATATTTCCGAGAATAATCTTGAGAAAAGTTGATTATAAATCCAGATACATTAACATGAATGAATTTAGGGAATGTATATAAGACACATATATTTCATATTTTGAAAAATCTGAAGAGTGTATGAAAAAAAAAAAAAAATATATATATATATATATATATATATATATATATATATATATATATACACAAAACACACATGGACATATAAAAGTAGCAATATATATGCCAATCGAATTTCTTCATGAAATATGTATCATCCACAGATACAAGTATATTTATTTTACTGAACATGGATTTATATACAATGTTGTTCTACTAGGAAGTTCTAGCATAGGTTGAATTTTCAGTTCCAACAGTGGTTAGGAGGAGTGATGCCTTCTCACAATTTGTATCTGCCAAGTCAGCCACCTCACAAAGAGGTACGTGTGATACCAGGTAGGATTCTGTATATGTAAATAAAAATACATGTGCTGAATAGGCTATAGAGAAAGGGAGACAAGAATTCACATATTTGTTAATTTAAAATCACATGGAGAACTATTTCAACCAAAAAATTGACTAGATTTATAACTCCTACCCTTTATCATGCAAAAGGCATGTCCAATTATACATCATGGCTCTTCTTAACTGCTTGTGTTTCTATTCTGTTTTGGTTATTATTCTCCATCATATTAAGATTAGTAGTCAGAGTCTAGTAGGGTATGGGTTGGTGCCAGGGATTCAGTATTTCGAATGGAAAATTTTAAAATGAATCCAAAGTGTATGCAAATATGTGCTACACAAAATTTTTTCCACTCTCATTTAGAACAATGCCGTGACATTACCTTCGACCCAAGTAAGATACAATTAGAGGATAAGAGTTTGAAAATCTTTGAATAAATATCTGGAATGGAAAATGCTCAGCAGTTTAAAACCTTGGAGGTGGTAGAGGAGTTTCCAAAAGTAAGGGACAGTGTAAATACTCAACAAACATGAAGCTCTGCTGGCCTAAAGACTTCTTGAGAAACTGCCTTTGAAGTTGGGCAATTAAAATATATGTTGTTGTCAGTAGCTTTAACTGCTTTTGTAGTAAGACAATCAAAACTGCGTCAGCATCTATGTGACTTGGAGGATATGTTTTATTATTTTCCAATGTACATGAGGCAGCAGTGCTGAATTCTCTCTTTATAGGTAAATGTGGCCACTGGGCGCTAAGGTTCTCCCTGTATGGACTGTGAAGCCTTTCGGTCAACCTCCATTTTCGTGGTCTTTCTTGATGCTGCACTGGAAGTTTGGTATTTTCTTCATGAAACCCAAGGATTTCAACTGGGACACAGTGCTGGAGGGAGTTCTGCCACGTGCAGTCTGTCAGCCCCTGCAGGAGAATGCACCAACCAGGCTTCTATCCCACATAGATTGCCCCCATGACCATAGCAACATGATTCTGAACATTGCCTTGAAACCTCTCCATATAACAAGATGCCTTTACATATAAGGGTCTGTTGGCTGCACCATGTCAGTCACAAGCTATTTGGAAGACAATGGCAGATCCACATGGCCCCACCACAGATGTTTTATCACACACTTTCTCAACTTACTGGCATCTCTGATCCATACCATTTTCATAAAACCCAGACAATCAAGGCACTGTCTGGAATACTCATGATCATCAACAGGACATCCAAAGGTTCTCCAGGGCCACCTGGTCATGGGAATTTCAAAAATTTCAAGGTATTTATCTAGCCATTTTTCAAGGATGAAGTTGGAGGCACTGTGAGTTTCAATTCACTCAGGAACTATTAAATGGTGAGGAAACTCATTTCAATGAAGATCTGGAGAATTCTCACAGGCAAGGATTCACAAATAGTGGCCAAAAGGTCACATGAACTTAGGCCCATTGCAGTGTACAATGTGAGTTCCATGTGTTTTTTGACTCTAAATTATGGCTGAAAAGTTTTTCAGAATAAAATCATGTGTTATCCTGACTGAGAATCCCAGTTCTCTGCAGAAAGCCACCCTGGGCCTAGATTTCAGTTTCCAAGAAAGATTCTCATGCATGGCCTCCTAAAATCCAAACAGAATTCATGGCAATACTTCTCTGAGGTCAGTTCCAGAACTCAGTCTCTAAGGCAATCACACCAGAGTTCAAACCCAGGTGGACCCAGTCATCTCTTCCAACTGCCACACAAATGAACACAATTAAAACCAAAACACTCCCAGATGGTCCTCATCTTCTTCCATATAGACACTCATCATAACCTCTTGCTGGAGGTTTCCATGAGGGGTGCAGCCCAAGACAATGACCAAAATAAGCTCCCTTGACCCTCATTTGCCAAAAGTCAGGGTGGTCTGAACACCTTTCTTGTGAACCAGGAATGATCAAATAGACCAGCCGTAAATACTGCTCCATTTCAGCAATTTGAGGCCTTCTGACTTTGGGGATTAGATTATGTGAATTTGAGTCATGAGAAACCTCAAGCACCTATGGGCGATCCTCTGCAGGGCTTGAAGAATTCAGTGGACCCAAAGGATCCTTCTTCTCACTTGATTGAGATCAGGAACCTTACAGAGGAAGTCAAGAGACTTCATCCACAATGACTGCTATTTGGGGCATTTTGGTTTTGAAAGCACACATGGGATCTTTCTTTAGATCCATCAAGTGCTGAGAATCCAATCCACAGCCTCACACAGGGCCAAGAGGCTGATTCAGACACATCTTTTTCCAAAGCAATTAAGCAAAGAGCCACAGGTGATGCAAATTACTTTCCATTTGGAAACGTTTTCTTTCAGGCTTCAAAAATGGGTGAGCTGAGGCAAAGACCTTCCTGTCATTCAGGGCAACAGAACAGTAGTTAAGCAATAGGCCCAAAGGAGGTTTTCTCCACTGAGACTTTACTGGTCACACTGATATCTGAGTTTTCTGAGATGCTCGCCATTTCCTTTATCTATTCAGTATATGGCCATTTCACAGAGCTTGGTGATGTTACATATCTTGGACACAAAACCATCAGCCTATTCTGGAGAGTAGCCAGAATTCAGAAAAATACAGGGACTTAGGAAGATAGCAGGTGTTATCCATCGATAAGGCAAGCAGCAGTCCATTCATTAATTGGGCATTCATAAATTTAGCTTTCTACTAGACAGGACACATCCATTGATGCATTCTCTTTTCTAACGTCTACAACCACGGACATAATGGGATACACAGACATAGAAACACTCACCTCTTCAAAAACTTATCAGAAACAGTCCACTCCAAACCAAACAAACCACCTTTTCTACCTATTCACAGAACATGAGACAAAACCACAAACTCACACCCACACCCACAAATGCGCCTCCTTCCCCGAAGTAGGTCTGTGTCTATTCGGAGTGTGCTCTGACTGGTGGCCCATACTATGTTCCCCAGAAATGGCCTGTCCTGTCTCAGATATGGTATCCTTGGCCAACTCTGTGAATTTGTCAGGAGCCAGCAGTGAACCACTTTCTGCTTTCTCAAGAAAGGCCCCTCTTCGGAGCTCTTCTGGCATTTGGCCATCCTCACATCTGTAGGTGACAAAAATACTGACTCTCTCCATGGTAAATCCAAACCAGTGAGCCCAATGGGACTGGGACTGGGTGTGGCTGTAAGTGCTTGGCTTTCTGGATCCCAGGTAAAGAAAGTTAAATCACCAAGAAAGTGAGGTAGGTCACTTCCTTCAGGAAATGAATGAGGTCACTGCCTTGGCAACCACGTTGTCCTAACAGTTGCTTTCAATGGTCCCATGAGATGGAGGCTGCCCCTACTTCCTGTGACACTTTCACAAGTTAGAATGGTATATCAACCATAGGCACCAGAAACAGCTCTCCACACAGGCCCCCTTTGGTCCATCTTCTCTACATTAAAAAGAGAGAGGCTGATTGAGACACAACCCTTCATCCTGACCAGGTTGTTTGCCATGGAAGACGACTTATACTGTCACAGGTCCTTCATAGCTGCCTACATCTTCTCAAGGGATCATTTCTGTATGGACCTTTGAGGTTCTCAGCAGGTGGAAGATCCCCTACATTCCTGTATTCTAAGATCAACTCTGTCCCTGCTCTTCTGTAAATTTAAACTGAGGGAACAGTGTATGGTTAGGGTTAATAATATGTTCGATTTGTGGTAGGAATCATTCTGCTGTATGAATAATTGTATTGGGAATCTGCGATACTTTTAAGAATATATAGGTGAAGTATATGTATGAAAACAGAAATCCTAGATACATTTGAAGCCCAGAAGGGCAATGGGCCCTTGATTGTGATACTCATCGTTGAATTACGTTGTGCACAGATGTCTCAGATAAATCGATATACAATAGCTTAGGACCTTGTACCTTGGATGATTGAATGTAGAAGAGAATATCCAGTCAAAAAGGGATAGTCGATAGGATTAGGAAAATAGTCAGTAGGTTTAGGAAGAAGAGTGAGCATAGGATTTGGACAAAAAGTTCTTTAGCAATAGAGTTTTGGGTAGACAGTGAATGTAAATGTCAGCACATGTGAAGAATCAGTCACAATAATGAACTGGGGAAAATATGTAGAAAAGCAGATATCAATAGATGCATTAGGAAATCAGGCAAACTATAAAGTGAGTGATAGAATTAGACATTTCAACAGGCTTAGAAAGAAACAAATATGTAGTCACCAATATGATTCACATTTGAGAGCATTAGATGTTTTTGGTAATCCATGCTCAGTTTCCATTTAGGATTTGGTACAAACATAAGTGTGATCTTTGTATATGTGTCCAGAATATTACTGTGATAAAATGTACAAGTAGATCAAGTGACATGAGTATTTCTTCCACAATTTCTGGCAGCAACATTTTGAGGATGAATAAATTAGTATTGGGGGTACAAATAGGTGTAACCTGTGTCTATAAATATAGAGATAATGCATGAATAGACCATACTCTGAATAAATAATATAACTGGTTGCAACTTTACATAATGGATTGAATTGATATCTGAAAATATACAGGAAATCATATATTCATATACAATTATTCATTCCAACCAGTTATTCATATAATGGTAATATTATGATTATGGTTTATCATGAAAAGTTTTTGAGTTTTGCTTAAAAATGATTAGGGATATCGAAAATAATGTTTTTGGAAAGAAGTCTCATGAAAAGACCAGTAAAGAAACATGGAGAAATGCATGTGTTCTGAAGCAGGAAGTAATTGAAAGTGAAACAAATGCCTATAATTTTGTGAACTTGTTAATGAAATATATATCCTCTGATGTGAAAAAACTGAAGAAATAGTAGGGTACCAGTGTAGAAATAAATGAACACCAAAAACGCATCATGTCCCATAGGAATCTACTTGCATTGATGTTAAACTGGGTCAGTTACTGTAGAAATATTAGGATTTGTATGCACCATTCACTGAAGTTAGTTTTCAGTACTAGGAAACAAATATGTATTTCAGGTGGATGAATATTTCTGAGTATAATCTTGTGTAAAGTTGATTATAAATCCACATACATGAACATGAATGAATTTAGGGAGTGTATATAAGACACATATATTTCATATTTTGAATTATTTGGAGAGTGCATATATATACACACACAGATAACACACACAGACATTAAAAATAACAATACATATGCCAATCGAAATTCATCATGAAATATATATCATCCACAGATGCAAAAATATTTATTTTACTGAACATGGATTTATATATAATGTTGTTCTACTAGGAAGCTCACTCATAAGTTGAATTTTCAGTTCCAACAGCGTTTAGGAGGAGTGATCTCTTCTCACAATTTGTATCTGCCAAGTCAGCAACCTCACAAGAATATACGTGTGATTCCAGGTAGGATTCTCTATGTGCATATAAAAAATACATGTGCTGAATAGGCTTCAGAGAAAGGGAGAAAAGAATTCACATATTTACTAACTTTAAAAACACATGGAGAACTATTTCAATTAAAAATTAACTAGATTTATAACACCTTCCCTATATAATGCAAACGGCCAGTCCATCTATACACCATGCCTCCTCTGAACTGCTTGTATTTCTATTCTGTTTGGGTCATTTTTCTCCATCATATAAGGATTATTAGTCGAGTCTAGTAGGTTATGTGTTAGTGTCAGGTTTCCCGGCCGGCAGAACACATCAACTTGGGTGGCGAACCTAGGTGGGGAGTAATGAAGGGACAAAGACATAAGAGATGACAGCAAGACAGGAGTTCTGATCAGTATGCAAACTTTTATTGTTCTCACAGGGGTATTTTAACGGGGCGGATGGTAAAGCTCTCTTATCAGCAGTTGTTGGATGTCTTCACAAAGTGAGATAACCTAAGGATGTTTCAGGAAGACAGATGGCCACAGGATGTCTCAAGGAGATAGATGGCTGTGGGATGTCTCCCAGGCTGGATGTCTCCCAAGGGGCTGTTTCTTGTAAGTGTCAGGTTATTCTTTGAAGGAGAACTTCCTTCTAGCACCTGACCTCTACACCTTTCTTATGTAAAATATTTGACCATAGCTTTCTGGCCATGTTTTTAGGGGGTGAAACAGGCTCTATTTCTCTAGGTGGCCTTAGAATATCTCCTGATCTGAGCCAGCGTCTTCACTAGGAGATTTCATGGTGGCCTTGGCATGTTTTTGGAGGAGACGGCTGTGAGGGGGAAGCATGCCAACCGCCATGCACCAGAGCCTCTCACTCAGAGTTCTTGGATTTTGGGATTCGTGGATCCATCCTCCTGCAGTTCTTCCTGCACCCTCCGTTATTATGGCCGAATGTCCTCACTCCATGGGTGCGTCCTCCCCCAAGCGGAGGGGCCCATGGAGGAGCGAATCCTAATGGCAAGGACAGAAGATGGTTGGTCAGAGCTGTTACTTATAGTTTTATATGAGAAAGAGAGATCTGTCGGGATGTAAACTTAAGAAATAAGCCTGTGAGAAGGGTAGAACATCCTTTTAAATGTTGGCAGTGCGGTCTTCCATCTCCAGACGATGATAGTGGACCTGTATGGGCTTACAGGCCAAAATATTAATCTGTTCTTTAATAAATTGTACCAGCCTCTTTATAATGCAAGGTCCTATGGACACCATGAAAAGTAAACCCAACAAAGGGCCTAAGAGGGGAAAAAGGTAGGGTAGAAATCCATTAAGCCCAGTCCAGAGGGGATTTTCAAATAGTTCCTTTCGTCTCTTTTCTAGATCTTCTTGAAGCTGCTTAATTTTACTGAGTACTATGCCTGATATATTGGAATAAAATTAGCATAATTCCCCTAATGCCAAGCAAATACCTCCCTGGTTAGCTGTCAGCAAATCTGAGCCTCGTTTGTTTTGAAGGACCACTTCGGCCAGGGAGTCTATTTGGTCCTGCAAATCTTTAATGGTTTCTGATATAGTTTGTACATCATTTATACGTTGTTGAGACGTGCGACGGTAAGATTGTATAGCTGTGCCTAAGCCAGCTGTACCTGTTCCCACAGCAGCTGTTATTCCAAGGCTGGCAAGGAGTGGTAAGTCCTGTATTGCCTGCCTGTGTCTTTTGACTAAGGTGTCTAGGCTAGGAATGGGTAGAGGTTAGTCTCCTGGGACAATAGTTATATCAAGGAGAAATAAGGCAAGAACACCACCACCGGTCCAATTCGCTGGAAGCCTGGGGAAGGCCGAGTTTCCTCCACACATAACAACTGTGCCATTGGGAGGACAAAGAGATGGGGTGGGTGAGGAATAATTTTGTACTGTTGAGCAATTTCCAAAGGAAGTAACTCCAACCTCAATATCATACGTATTATTCTGCATCGCGCCTAAAGACATAATATAAAAGTGCCTATAGGCTGTACTTTAAAAGGAAATCCGGGTTGGCATGTATTATCATTGTCTATGATAGAATTAATAGGAATTGCCATAGGCATGATTGCCCCTGTTGTCATGCAGAGCCAGCAATCAAAAGCAAGGTTGGGGTTGGAATTATTAAGCAAGGAGAAGGTACTTTCCAAAATGTCTAATGTATTGGTATCTAAATCTGGGAGCTGAGATTTAGGCAGCATAAAAGGATGATATGTGAGCTCAGCTATTTGGGGTTCCAAAAGTTTGATCATCTGAAGATGCTCCACCATCAGATACCCCTGTAGGGGCCTTAATGTGCCAGCAGGAGGATTTACCAACATTACCAAAAATTGGGTTTGGTCCTTAGTATATGGAATTAAAATATTATCAGGGTCTTTGCCAAAATGTTGTCGAGAAAGAAAATGACCTTTAATAATAATAGAAGCTACCTGAGCAGGATAAACAGTAATAACCTTGGAGGATGTAGTGGGTAAATGGACCCAAAGCAAGTGGCAACCTTTATTTTTAAAATGTTGATCTCGCTGCCAAAATATTCCTGTGGGTGTATGAGGAGTGAGTAAAATAACCAGAACCAGAGGAAGGTTATAAGAAATTTGTGTAACAAACTGTTGGGCAATGGCTTCTGTGACTTCGTTTAATGACTGCCATGCCTCGGGAGTAAACTTTTGAGGGGAGGAGGGTGGGAATCACCTCTCAAAATATCATTAATGGGCAAAAGTACACAAGTGGGTAATTCTAAATATGGTCTTAGCCATTGAATATCCCCCAGTAATTTTTGAAAATCATTAAGGGTGTGAAGATGGTTCACACGAAGTTGGATTTTATGAATTTGGATCTAATTATCTTGAAGTTTAAGGCCCAAATAGGTATAAGGGTCCTGTGTTTAAAACTTATCAGGAGCTATCTGTAGTCCTAAGGTAGGGAGGGTTTTGTGAAGGTCCAAGTAACAATTATTAAGGTCATGGGTATTAGGTGCAGCAATTAACAAATCATTCATGTAATGTAAAATATAAATTTGTGGCCATCGCTCTCTCACAGGGTCTACTGCTTGAGCAACGTATTTTTGGCAAAGACTAGGGCTGTTGGCCATTCCTTGGGGAAGAACCTTCCATTGAAATCTCAGCTTAGGGCCCTGAAAATTAATGTGCGGTAGACTAACGGCAAAACATGGTCTATCCTCAGGATGTAAAGAAATGGTAAAAAAGCAATCTTTAAGTCAATAACCATTTTACAATAGTTTTTTTGGGAATAGCCACTGTGTGGGAACGCCTGGCTTTACTGCTACCATCGGGCACATAACTTTACTAATGGTGCGCAAACCATGTAAAAGGCACCACTTGCCTGATTTTTTCTTGATAACAAAAGTAGGAGTATTCCATGGTGAGGTTGAGCGCTCTATATGGCCGGCTGCCAGCTGTTCCTGCACTAACATGGAGGCAGCCTCCAATTTTTCTTGGGTAAGGAACCACCGATCCATCCACACAGGAGTCTGAGTCTCCCAAATAATTTTATCTGCATGGGGTACAGGAGGGTCAGGGACCGACACTAAAAATCCGAATACCCAAGTCCATATGTATTTTTTTTGTATGGGATGTATAGGCTCCACCAGTCCTTGTCTCAGTCTCCCAAGGCCTGTACCAGGGACAAAATACATAGGAAGAATTTGAGGAGTCACGATGGAATTGGGACTGGCAAAAATAACTTCCATTTGACTCAAAATATCTCGGCCCCATAGGTTAACAGGGAGGTCTGGAACAACGAAAGGAGTGACAGTTCCCTTATTACCCTCTTAATCAGTCCAGCTAAGAGCCATAGAACTGAACAGAGAATTTTTTGACTGTCCTGTCCCTTTATGGTCAGTCAAGGATGGTTTGAGGGGCCAACCTGATGGCCAGTATTTTTGAGAAATAATTGTGGCTTCAGCTCCAGTATCTGGAATTCCTTGGAATTCCTTTCCTTCAATAAGTAAGGTAAGGGTGGGTCTATTGTGGGAAATAGGCTGAACCCAATACACACCAGCGGAGCCCAAGGAGGCAGTCTCCCACGGTAGGTTTTGGGCGGTGGATGTGCCTCCTGAATCTAAAAGAAGGAGTATTAATTGTGCACGTCTTGTTCCTGCTGGGATGGCCGCAACTCTATTAATAGCTGTGGCCAGTATTTTTATTTCTCCAGTGAAATCATTATCAATAATGCCAGGGAAGACCTGAACACCTTGTAAGGTAGTACAGGCTCTTCCAAGAATAAGGGCACATATGTAAGGTGTAGGGGGACCCATAATGCCAGTGGGTATTTTCTAGGGCCCTTGCATTGAGTCTAATATTGTATCAGTGGTGGCACAGAGGTCCAATCCTGCGTTGCCTGGGGTGGCTCGTTGGAGGGAGGCAATTGTGGAGAAGGATTTTGAGGTAGGTTGGGAGTTTGGGAGAGAACAAACCTTATTGCCCCTGGGTTTTTTCTGGGGGAGGTCGGGGCCAGGGGCTGGCCCCACAGGGAGTTTCCTGAGAAGCGGGAAGAAATAGGCAGTCCGAGGGCATTTGTCTTAGATCTACACTCACTGGCCCAGTGATGACCTTTACCGCATCTAGGGCAAAGGGTGTCTGGGGGAAGTTAAGCCCCAGTTTGAGGAGATGCTATCCTTAGGCTGTGTTTGCCTGTCAGACACTTTCGTGCAAAATGGTCAGGTTGTTTACAAATAATGCAAGTCCGTGAGCCAGGATTGCAAAAGGCATTGGTAAAAGCAGCATCTATGGGGAGACCCATGGCATGGGCTGAACCCACCCTGGCACAGAGTCTAATAAAATCAGAAAGTTCCCCTTTATCCTTATGTGGTCGAAGAACATCCTGACATGGCGGGTTGGCATTTTCAAAGGCAAGATGTTTTACAAAGCTGCTTTCACCCTTGGTAGAAACAAGGGTCCCCAGCTAGGTTAAGTTGGGCAACAAAGTCGCTATAAGGCTCAACGGGCACTTGTCGAATTTTTGCCAGGGACGTGGTAGCCGAGCCCTTTTGAGGGAGGTGTCTCCAAGCATGTAAGCCAGCTGTCTGAATCTGCGCCGAAAGTCCAGCAGGGAAACGCACCTTTTTAGGGTTAGTGTCAAAAAGCGCATTGTCCACTAGCTTAACATAAGTCCAGGATTTAGAGGAGGCCTTAGTTATATTTTTTTTGAGCAGTTTCTCGACAGCGCTCTTTGAAATCTGCATTCCATAACAGGAAGGCTCCGGCATTGGGCTAAAAATTTCCAATCATTGGGAGTAAGCCATTGTGTGCTGTAGTTCTCTAATAAAGCCAAGTGAAGGGCGCAGTGGGGCCACAGAGAGCACTAGCCTTTTTAAGTTATCAAGAAAACACAGGCTTATTTTTTTGTAGACAGTCTGGGTTCCTTCATGCCTAGGATGAACTCCTCATCCTCTGAGTCCTGATCTTCCTCTTGCCATCCCCCTGCTTCGTCTTCTTGATCCATTTCCCCCACTTCCTCCTCTTGGCCCTCGTCAAAGTCTTTCTCCTCAGCCTGGGGAGGCTTATCTATCTGACTGAGGGTGGCTGGGAAGGTGAGAACAGGCCGATGGAGCGGCTTAGCCTTTGTATTAGACCACCTTGGGCCAGTTCGCGTTGACTCCTTGCCTAAGGCTAATGAGCTGTGCTCAGAGTCAAGGGATCTTAATTCTTTTAAAAGTTGGATCTGTTCCCATCTATGTTGGAGAGACTCTCACAAGGGAGCCAGGTTAGGCAAGGGAAGTGGGGAAAAAATATCTGGGGGGGCAGTTGGCCCCTGAAGGGCCCTAGCACAAAAGGCAAGAGGGATATAAGAGGGAGGTGGATTTGTAAGTCTTTTAAGCTGTGGCAGGGTCCTGAGAGTTGGGGGGTCTTCTGAATGGTAGCCTCCAAGGTAGCCTCCTACCAAGGGTTCAATGTGTTTCCGGGATTTAAAGCTGGATAAAGGTGGGTGGTAACCATTGGAGCCTTATTCATTAGGTTGGAATTTTGAAGGGGACCAGGAAGGTTCCCAGGGTCCTGGGGAGTCTGAGAAGGGTCTATGTCTATATTAATTGATGGGCATGCTGAGGGGGACGAGATGTCTTTTGCATAGCTTCTTTCCCAATCCTGACAAGTTTTAAGGTACCATTGTCAAAGGGTGAACTTTTAAGACTTTCATTAATTAAGTTCTAGGATAAAAAGGTGGGAACAGGCCTCTTTTTCTGGGTGAAAGGATTCATAATAATCTTTTAAATAGTCTCCTACTCTAAGCCGTCCTTTTCCATCAATGGTCCCTTCAAGAGAAAACCATGGACACAATTCTTCTATGTATGAAAAGAATAACTTTATGTCCATTTTCTTAACATGCGTCCCCCATGTCTTGAGGGCCTCCTTGAAGCCTGACAGAAACAAATTATGTGAGGAAACTGCTTGTCCCATCGTGGGTCACTCACCGTGCGTCATCGCCACTCTCCTCCAGGATCTGTTTTTCGGTGGTGTCTTCCGAGGCAATCGCAAGCTCTGATTTTCCAAGTCTTCCCGGAAGACTGGGTTCTCCCTCAGTCAAAGGCCCCAGTTGGTGGGCGCCAGATGTCCCAGCCGGCAGGAAACATCAACGTGGGCGACGAATCTAGATGGGGAGTAATGAAGGGGCAAGAGACACGAGAGATGACAGCAAAACAGGAGTTTTGATCAAGCTGGAAACTTTTATTGTTCACACAGGGGTATTTATATGCTGGGGATGGGAACACTCTCTTATCGGCAGTTCCTGGATGTCTTCACAAGGTGAGATAACCTCAAGATGTTTCAGGAAGACAGATGGCCACAGGATGTCTCATGGAGACACATGGTAACAGGATGTCTCCCAGACAGGATGTCTCTCAGGGGGCTGTTTCTTGTAAGTGTCAGGCTATTCTATGAAGGAGAACTTCCTTCTACCCCAGATAGTCAGGGATTTAGTATTTCAAATGGAAATTTGGAAAATGAATCCAATGTGTATTCAAATATGTGCTACACAAAAGTCTTCACACTCTCATTCAGAACAATGTTTTTACATTACCTGCGCCCCAAGTAAGACAAAATTAGAGGAGAAGAGATAGAACATCTTTGAATACATATCTAAAATGGAAAATTCTCAGGAGTTCACAACCTTGGAGGTGGTATAGGAGATTCCAAAAGTAAATTACAGGGTAAAAATTCCACAAACATGGAGCGCTGGTATCCTAAAGACTTCATGAGAAACTGCCTCTGAGGTTGGGCACTTGAAATTGATGTTTTTGTCAGGAGATTAAGCTTCCTTTGTAGTGAGACCATCAAAGCTGGGTCTGCATCTATGTGAACTGGAGGACATGGTTTCTCTTTTTCCAATGGACTTGAGGCAGCAGTGCTGAATTCTGTCTTTGTAGGTAAACTGTTGCCACTGGGGGCTAAGAGTCTCCCTGTGTGGACTGTGAAGCCATTTGGTCATCCTCAATTTTTCGTGGTGTTTCTTGCTGCTGCACTGGGAGTTTGGTATTGGCTTCACGAAATACAAGGAGTTCAACTGGGACACAGTGCTAAAGGGAGTTCTGTCACATGTGGTGGGTCAGGGTCTGCAGGATAATGCACCAACCAGGCTTCTATCCCACATTGCTTGCCCCTTGACCATAGCAACCTGATTCTTAACATTGCCCTGAAACCTCACAGTGTAACAAGATGCCTTTAGATACAAGGGTCTGCTGGCTGCACCATGTCAGTCACAAGCCATTTGGAAGCCAATGGCAGATCCACATGGCCCCACCATAGATGTTTCATCACACACCTGCACAGCACACATCTGGGCCCACTACTCAGCAGGCTCCAGCTTTTTTTCAAGAATGAAGTTGGAGGCACTCTGGGTTTTCATTCTTTCAGAAACCTTTAAATGGTGAGGAAGCTTATTCCAATGAAATCTCTGTAGAACTCTCACAGGCAAGGATTCCCAAACACTGGCCAAAAGGTCCCATGAAGCCACGCCCATTGTGATCTACAATGTGAGGTCCATGTGTGTTTTGACTCTCAACTATGGCTGCCAAGTCTTTCAGAATAAAATCATGTGATATCTTGGCTGAGATTCCCAATGATCTCTAAAAAGCCAACCTGGGCTTAGATCTCAGTTTCCAAGGGCAACTCTCATGTGTGGTCTCCTAAAATCCCAACACAATTCATGGCCAAAACACTCCCACATGGCCCACATCTTCTTCCATATAGACACTCATCATAACCTCTGGCTGGAGGTTTCCATGAGGGGCAAAGCCCAAAAGAGTGTCCAAATTTACCTCCCTTGCCCCTCATGTGTCTAAATTCAGGGTGGCATGGACACCCTTCCTGTGAACCAGGAGTGATCAAATAGGCCTGCCATTAATACTGCTCTGCTTCTCCAAATGGAGTCTGACTGACTGTCAGGTATAGATTTTTTATGTGAATTGGAGTCATGAGAATCCCCAAGCACCTATGAGCTCGACTCTACAGGGATTTGAAGAACTCATTTGACCCAAAGGATCCCTATTCTCACTTGATGGAGGACAGGAACCTAACAGAGGAAGGGAAGAGACTTCATCAACAATGACTGATATTTCTACCCTTTTGGTTTTGGATACACACATGGGAATTTTCTTTAGATCCATCAGGTGCTGAGAATCTAAGCCACAGCCTCACAAAGAGCCAAGAGGCTGAATCATACACATCCCTTTCCAAAGCAATTAAGCAAAGAGCCACAGGTGATGCCCATTTATTTCCATCTGAAAACTGTTTTCTTCAGGCTTCACAAAGGTGTGCCTGAGGCAAGGACTTTCCTGACATTCAGGGCAACAGAACAATAGGTAAGCAGAAGGCCCAAAGCAGGTTTTCTCCACTGAGACTTTCCTGGTCACAATGATATCTGAGTTTTCTTAGATGCTCACCATTCCATTCAGCTATCCAGTAAATGGCCATGTCACAGAGGTTGGAGGTGGTACATATCTTGGACAAAAAAACATTAGCCTATTCTGCATAGTGGCCAGAATTCGGGAAGAAAACAGGAACTTAGGATGATAGTAGGGGTTGCTCAACCATTAGGTAAGCTGCAATCCATTCATAAATTGGGTAGGATGAATGCTGGGAAGCTTGCTACTAGACAGGACATATCCATTGATGTATTCTCTTTTCTCATGTCTACAACCACAGACACAGTGGGATACACTGACATATAAACACTCGCTTTGTTAAACGACTTTCTAGAAACAGTTCACTCCAAACCAAATAAACCGCCTTTCCTACCTATTCTCAGAACGAAAGACAAAACCACAAACTTACACCCACACCCACCAAAGCACTTCCTAACCCCAATAGGTCTGTGACTATCCAGAGTGTTCTCTGACTGGTGGATCATACTATGTTACCAAGAATTGGCCTGTCCTGTCTCACAACTGGTCTCCTTGTGCAAATCTGTGAAGTTGTCAGGAGCCAATGGTGAGCGACTTCCTGCTTTCTTAGGAAAGGCCCCTCTCCAGAGCTCTTCTGGCATTTGGCCTTCGTCACATCAGTAGATACCAAAAAAGACTGTCTCTGTCCTTGGTTAAACCAAACAAGTGATTCCACTGGAACTGAGACTGGGACTGGCTCTGGGTGCATGGCTTCCTGGATCCCAAGTTCAGAGAGTTCCATCATCAAGTAAGTGAGTTGAAGTCACTTTCTTCAGGAAATAAATGAGGTCACTGCCATGGCAACTACTTTGTCCTAACAGTTGCTTCCAAAGGTCCCATGATATGGAGGCTGCTCCTACTTCCTGGGACACTATCACAAGTTAGAATGGTATATCAACCATAGGCACCAGGGAACTTCTCTCTACACAGGCCTGCTTTGGTCCATCTTCTCTACATTAAGAAGAGAGAGGCTGATTCAGACACATCCTTTCATCCTGTCCAGGTTGTTTGACATGTAAGAGGACGTTTGCTCTTTTAGGTCCTTCATAGCTGCCTACAACTTCTGCAAGGATCATTTCTGCATGGACCTTTGAGGTTTTGAGCAGATGGAAGATCCCCTACGTTCCTCTATTGTAAGACCAACTCTGCCCCTGCTCTTCTGTATAGTTAGATTGAGGGAACAGTGTATGGTTAGGGTTAACAACAGGTTCTATTTGGGTTAGAAATCATTTGTGGGATGAATAATGGTATTGGGGACCTGAGATATTTCAAAGGTGAAATATAAGTTTGAAAACCGAAATGTACGTAAGTTTTGAAGCGCAGAAGGATATTGGGCCATTGAGTGGGATACTTAGCTTTGAATTATGTTCTGCACAGATGTCTCTGATAAATCTATATACAATATCATAGGACCTTGTGCCTTGGATGATTGAATGTGGAAGACAACATCCAGTCAAAAAGTGAGAGTCGGTAGGATTAGGAAGATAGTCGGTAGGTTTAGAAAGAAGAGTGAGTAAAGGATTTGGAACAAAAGTTCTTTATCAATAGGGTTTCGGTTAGAGAGTGAATGTAAATGTCAGCACATGTGAAGAGTCAGTCACATTGATGAACTCGGGAAAATATGTAGGAAAGCAAATATCAATAGAGACATTAGGAAATAAGACAAAGTATAAAGTGAGTGATAGGATTACATAATTTCAACAGGGTTGAGGTAGAATATATAATCTAAGGAAGAAACAAATATATAGTCACCAATAGGATTGACATTTGAGATCATTAAGCAAAAAGGACATGGATGTTTTTAGTAATCCATGCTCACTTTCCAATTAGGCTTTGGTACAATCATCAGTGTGATCTTTGCATTTTGTGTCCAGAATATTACTGTGATAAAATGTATATGTAGATCGGGTGACATGAGTATTTCTTCCACCATCTCTGGGAGCAATATTTTGAAGACGTATCAATTAGTATTGGGAGTACAAAGAGGTGTTACCTGTGTCTATGAATATAGAGATAATGCATAAATAGACCATACTGTGAATAAATAATATAACTACTTCAAACTTTAAATAATAGATATAATTGATATCTGAAAATATATAAGAAAACTTATATTAATATACAATCATTCATTCCAACCAGTGATACATCTAATGGTAATATTAGGGTTATGGTTTATCATGAAAACTGTGTGCGTTTTGCTTCAAAACTGATTATGAAAATCAAAAAATAATGTGTTTTGAAAGAAGTCTCATGAAAAGAACAGTTAAGAAACATGGATATATACATGTGTTCTGAAGAAGGATGTGATTGAAATAAAAAAAAATACCTATAAATTTGCGAACTTGGGGATGAAATATATATCCTATGATGTGTATACACTTAAGAAATAGTAAAGTACCAATGTTGAATAAAAATGAACGTCAAAATACACATAATATCCCATAGGAATATACTTGCATTGATGTTAAACTAAGTCAGTAAATGAAGAAATATTAGGATTTGTATGCCCCATTCACAGAAGTTAGTTTGCAGTACTAGAAAACAAATATGTATTTCAGGTCGATGAATAATTCTGAAAATACTCTTGTGAAAAGTTGATTATAAATCCACATACATAAATATGAATGAATTCAGGGAATGTATAATAAGACACATATATTTCATATTTTGAAAAAATCTGTATATATATATATATATATATATATATATATATATATATACACACACACACACACACACACACACACAGACACGCACAGACATTAAAATCAAGAAATATATATGCCAATTAAAATTCATCATGAAATATATATCTTCCACAGATTCAAAAATATTCATTTTACTATACATGGATTTATGTATAATGTTGCTAACTAGGGAGCTCACACATAGGTTGAATTTTCAGTTCCAAAAGAGTTTAGGAGGAGTGGTCTCTTCTCACAGTTTGTATCTGCCAAGTCAGCTACCTCACAAAAATGTACTTGTGATACCAGGGAATACTCTATATGTGCGTATAAAAATACATGTGCTGAATAGGCTACAGAGAAAGGGAGAAAGGAATTCACATATTTGTTAATATTAAAAACACATGGAGAACTATTTCAACAAAAACTTGACTAGATTTATAACTCTTACCCTTTATAATGCAAAAGGCAAGTCCAACTAAAAACCATTCCTCCTCTGAACTGCTTGTATTTCTATTCTGTTGGGTTATTTATCTACATTATATTAGGATTAGTAGTCAGAGTCTAGTAGGGTATGGGTAGTGTCAGGGATTCAGTATTTGGAATGGAAAATTAGAAAATGAATCCAATGTGTACGCAAATATGTGCAACACAAAAATCTTTCCACTCTCATCCAAAATGATGCCTTGACATTACCTTCGCCCCAAGTAAGACACAATGAATGGAGAAGAATTAGAAATTCTGTGAATGCATATCTGGAATGGAATATGCTCAGGAGTTCATAACTTTGGAGATGGTAGAGGAGTTTCCAAAAGAAAGGAACAGGGTAAACACTCCAGAAACATGGAGCTCTGCAGGCCCAAAGACTTCTGGATAAACTGCCTCTGAGGTTGGACACTTGAAATATAAGTTGTTGTCAGGAGCTTTAGCTTCCTTTGTAGTGAGATCATCAAAGGTGGGTCTGCATCTACGTGACCTGGAGGACATGGTTTCTAATTTTCTAATGAACATGAGGCAGCAGTGCTGAATTCTCTCTTTGTAGGTAAACTGTCGCCACTGGGGGCAAAGTTTGTCCCTGTGTGGACTTTAAAGCCATTTGGTCATCTTCCACATTTCGTGGTCTTTCTTGGTGTTGCACTGTGAATTTGGTATTTGCTTCACAGAATACAAGTAGTTCAACTGGGACACAGTCCTGGAGGTAGTTCTGTCACATGTTTTGGGTCAGGGTATACAGGAGAATGCACCAACTATAATTCTTTCCCACATACATTGACCCCTTGACAATAATAACCTGATTGTGAACATTGGCATAAACCTCTCCATATAACAAGATGCCTTTATATATAAGGGTATGCTGGCTGCACCACGTCAGCCCCAAGGATTTGGAACTCAAAGGCAGATCCACAAGGCCCTACAACAGGAGATTTATCACACACCTTCACACCAAAACTCTGGTACCACAACTCAGCAGGCTCCAACATACTGGCATCTCTGTTCTACACCATTTTTATGAACCCAGTCAATCAAGGCACTGTTTGGTACACTTATGATCAGCAACAGTACATACAAAGTTTTTCTGGGCCACCTGGTCATGGGAATTTCAAAAATTTAATGATATTTATCTAGCCATTTTGCAAGGATAAAGTTGGAGGCACTGTGTGTTTCAATTCTTTCAGAAATCATTAAATGGTGTGGAAGCTCATTTTAATGAAACTTCTGGAAAACTCTCACAGAAAAGTCTTCCCAAAGAGTGGCCAAAAGGTCACATGAATCCAGGCCCATTGAGGTCTACAATGTGAGGATCAAGTGTGTTTTGACTCTCAACTATGCCTGCTAAGTCTTTCTGAAGAAAATCATGTGTTATCCAGGCTGAGATTCCCAGTGCTCTGTGGAAAGCCACCCTGGACCTAGATCTCAGTTTCCAAGGGCGACTCTCATGCGTGGCCTCCTAAAATTCCAACACAATTCATTGCAATAATTCTCTTTGGCCAGTTCCAGAACTCAGTCTCTAAGGGGAATCACACCAGAGTTCAAACCCAGGTGGACCCAGTCAACTCTTCCAACCACCACACAAATGACCACAATTAAAACCAAAACACTACCCAAAGGCCCTCATCTTCTCCATATACACACTAATCATAACCTCTGGCTGATGTTTTCCATTAGGGTGCAGCCCAAGACTGTGTCCAAAATAAGCTCACTTACCCCTCATTTGCCTAAAGTCAGGTTGGCCTGGACACCCTTTCTGTGAACCAGGAGTGACCAAATAGACCTGCCATTAATACTGCTCTGCTTCTAAAATTTGAGGCCTACTGAATGTCAGGTATAGATTCTTTATGTGATTTGGAGTCATGAGAAAACCCAAGCATCTCTGCAGGTTTTTGAAGAACTCAATTGACCCAAAGGATCCCTATTCTCACTTGATGGAGTCAGGAACCTCACAGAGGAAGGCGAGAGATTTCCTCCACAATGACTGCTCTTTTTGCCATTTTGGTATTGGATGGACACATGGAATCTTTCTTTAGATCCATCAGGTGCTGAGAATCTAAGCCAGAGGCTCACACAGTGCCAAGGGGCTGATTCAGACACCTCCTTTTCCAAAGCAATTAAGCCAAGATCCACAGGTGATCCCATTCATTTCCATTTGATAACTGTTTTCTTCAGTCTTCACAAAGGTGTGGCCTGAGGTAAAGTCCTTCCTGACATTCAGGGTATAGAACAATAGGTAAGCAAATGGCCCAAAGCAGGGTTTCTCCACTGAGACTTTCCTGGCCACACTGATATCTGAATTTTCTGAGATGCTCGCCATGCCATTCCATTCAGCTATCCAGTACACGGCCATGTCACAGAGCTTGGAGGTGGTACATATCTTGGACACAAAACCATGAGCCTATATTGGAGAGTGCCTGAATTAAGGAAGAAAACAGGAACTTAGGAAGTTTGTAGGTGTTTCCCATTGGTAAGGCAAGCTGCAGTCCATTCATAAATTGGACAGGTTGAATGCTGGGAAGCATTCTACTACTCAGGACACATCCATTGATGCATTCTCTTTTCTAATGTCTACGACCACGGACACAGTGGGATACACAGACATAGAAACACTCTCCATGTCAAATGATTTATTAGAAACATTCCACTCCAAACCAAATATATCACCTTTTTTACCTATTCTCAGAAGATGAGACAAAACCACAAAGTGACATCCACACACCCAGGCACGTCCTTCCCCCATGTAGGTCTGTGACTATCCTGAGTGTCCTTTGACTTGTAGGACATACAATGTTCCCCTAAAATGGCCTTTCCTGTCTCAGATATGGTCTCCTTGGCCAACTCTGTGAAGTTGTCGGGGGGCAGTGGTGAGCCAGTTCCTATCCTCTCAGGAAAGGACCCTCTTCAAAATTTTCTTGGAATTTGGCCACCTTCACATCTGTAGGAACCAGGAAAGATTGATTCTATCCTTGAAAAATCCAAACAAGTGAGGCCACTGGGACTGGGACTGGAACTGTTTCTGAGGGCCTGACTTCCTGGATCCCAAATTCAGATTGTCCCATCACCAAGGAAGTAAGTGAGGTCACTTTCTTCAGGAACTGAATGAGGTCACTGTCATTTCCACCGCTTTGTCCTAACAGTTGTATCCAAGGTTCTTATGAGATTGAGGCTGCACCTACTTCCTGTGACACATTCACAAAGTAGAATGCTATAGAAACCATAGGCACCCGGGAACAGCTCTCCACACAGGCATGGTTTGGTCCGTCTTCTCAACATTAAGAGAGAGGCTGATTCAGACACATCCCTTCATCCTGACCAGGTTGTTTGCCATGGAAGATGACTTTTACTCTCTCAGGTCCTTCATATCAGCCTACATCTTCTCCAGGGATCATTTCTGCATGGACATCTGAGGTTCTCAGCACGTGGAAGATCCCCTACTTTCATGTATTGTAAGACCAAATCTCTCCATGCTCTTCTGTAAAGTTACATTGACGAAACAGTGTATGCTTAGTGTTAACAGCATGTTCAATTTTGG
Organism: Callospermophilus lateralis; assembly: GCF_048772815.1. Classification (NCBI taxonomy): domain Eukaryota; kingdom Metazoa; phylum Chordata; class Mammalia; order Rodentia; family Sciuridae; genus Callospermophilus; species Callospermophilus lateralis. Next base: position 127,914,510 of record NC_135313.1, on the reverse strand, counting down.
TTAGAAATCATTCTGCTGGATGAATAATGGTTTGGGAACCTGTGATATTTATAAGAATATAGACGTGAAATATAAGTATGAAAACAGAAATCTAGGTAAGACTTGAAGCCCAGAAGGGCATTTGGCCATAGATTTGGATACTAAGCTTGAATTATGTTCTGCACCGAGGTCTCAGATAAATCGATATACAAATGGCATAGGATGCTGTACCTCGAATCATTAAATTTAGAAGAGATCATCCAGTCCAAAAGGGATAGTTCCTAAGATTAGGAAGATTGTCAATAGGATTAAGAAGAAGTGTGAGTTTAGGAGTTGGACCAAAAATTCTTTAGCAATAGGGTTTCAGTTAGAGAGTGAATGTAAATGTCAGCATATGTGAAGAGTCAGTCACAATAATGAACTGGGGAAAATATGTAGGAAAGCTGATATAAACAGAGACATTAGAAAATCAGGCAAAGTATAAAGTGAGTGATAGAATTAGACGTTTTTAACAGGGTTGAGGTTGAATATATAATCTTAGGAAGAAACAAATATGTAGTTACCAATAGGATTGACATTTGAGAGCATTAGGGAACCTGGACATGGATGTTTTTAGTAATCCATGCTCACTTTAAATTTATGATTTGGTTCAATCATAAGTGTGACCTTTGCAATTTGTGTCCAGAATATTACTGTGATAAAATGTATATGTAGATCAGGTGACATGAGTATCTCTTCCACCACTATGGGGAGCAATATATTGAAAACTTATAAATTAGAATTGAGGTTAAATTAGGTGTAACCTGTGTTGATGAATATAGAGATGATGCATGAATAGACCATATAGTGAATAAATTATATAACTGGTTCCAACTTTAAATAAAGCATTGAATTGATATCTGAAATTATATAGGAAATCTTATATTGATATACATTCAATCATTCCAACCAGTTATACATCTAATGGTAATATTAGGGTTACGGTTTATCATGAAGTGTGTGTGAGTTTTGTTTCAAAAATGATTAAAGAATCGAAAATTGACTTTAATACCTCTCCTTCTCCAATTTGAGGCCTACTGTCTGTGGAGTATAGATTCTTGATGTGAATTGGAGTCATAAGAAAACACAAGAACATATTGGCTACTGTCTATAGGGTTTTGAAGAACTCATTTGACGCCAAAAATCCCTATTCTCACTTGATGGAGGTGACAAACCTTACAGAGGAAGGTGAGAGACTTCATCCTCAATGACTGCTTTTTGGGCCATTTCTGTTTTTGGTGCACACATGGGATCTTTCTATAGATCCATCAGGTGGTGAGAATCTAAGCCACAACCTCACACAGGACCAAGAGGCTGATTCAGACACATTCTTTTCCAAAGCAATTAAGCAAAGAGCCACAGGAGATACTCAATCATTTCCATTTGAAAACAGTTTCCTTCAGGTTTCACAAAAGTGTAACCTGAGGCAAAGACCTTCCTGACATTCATGGCAAGAGAACAATAGGTAAGCAAAAGGCCCAAAGCAGGGATTCTCCAATGAGACTTTCTTGGTAAAAGTGATAACTCAGTTTTCAGAGATGCTCATATTCCCTTCAGCTATCCAGTACATGGCCATGTCATAGACCTTGTAGGTGATACCCATCTTGGACTCAAAACCATGAGCCTATTCTGGTGAGTGGCCAGAATTCAGGAAGAAAACAGAAAGTTAGGAAGATAGTAGGTGCTGCCCATCCATAAGGCAAGCTGCTGTCCATTCTTAAATTGGGCAGGATGAATGCTGGGAAGCTTTCTACTACACAGGACACATCCATTGATGCATTCTCTTTTCTAATTTCTACAACCACGGAAACAGTGGGATACACAGACATAGAAACACTCGCCTTGTCAAAAAACTTACTAGAAATAGTCCACTCCAAACCAGACAAACCGCTTTTCCTACCAATTCTCAGAACATGTGACAAAGCCACAAACCCATACCCACACCCACAAAGCAACTCCTTCCCCCAAGAAGGTTTGTGACTATCCGGAGTGTCCTCTGACTGATGGGCCATACTATGTTCCCACGAAATGGCCTGTCCTGTCTCAGATCTGGTCTCCTTGTTCAACTCTGTGAAGTTGTCAGGAGCCAGCGATGAGAAACTACCTGCATTCTCAGAAATGGCCCCTCTTCAGAGCTTTGCTTTCATTTGGCCATCCTCACATCAGTAGGTACCAAGAAAGACTGACTCTATCCTGGGTAAATCCAAACAAGTGAGCCCACTGGGTCTGGGACTGGGATTGGATCAGGGTTCCAGGCTTCTTGTATCCCAAGTTCAGAGAGTTCCATCACCAAGAAGTTTGGTAGTTCACTTCCTTCAGGAACAGAATTATGTCACTGCCTTGGCAACCACTTTATCCTACCAGTTTCTTAGAAGGGTCCCATGAGATAAAGGCTGCCTCTACTTTTTGTGACACTTTCACAAGTTAAAATTGTATATCAACCATAGGAACCTGGTAACAGCTCTCCACACAGGCCTCGTTTGGTCCGTCTTATAGTGATATACAATCATACATTTAAATCAGTTACACATCTAATGGTAATATTAGGGTTATGGTTTATCATGAATAATGTGTGAGTTTTGCTTCAAAAGTGATTATGTAAATCAAAAATAATGTGTTTGGCAAGAAGTCTCATGAAAAGACCAGTCAAGAGACCTGGAGGAATACATTTGTTATGAAGAAGGAATTGATTGAATGTGAAACAAATGCCTATAAATTTGTGAAATTGTGGATGAAATATATATATATCATGCTATATATAGAATACATAGGTGAAATGTATGTATGAAAACAGAAGACTAAAAAAGATTTGAAGCCCAGAAGGGCATTGGGCCCTTGATTGAGATACTTAGCTTTGAATTACTTTCTGAAAATCTGTCTCAGATAAATCCATATACAATGGCATAGGACCTTGTACCTTGGATGATTGAATGTAGAAGAGAACATCCAGTAAAAAAGGGATAGTCGGTAGTGAAAGGTTAATAAAACAGGTACTTGTCACTTCCTGTTTTTCTGTATGCTTAAGAAAATACTATTTAAATCTTGAGAATTGTTTGCTAATCTTGTTTCCAAAATGTGCTGTCCCCAACTGCCAAACTGCAGAATGTACTCCCTCACCTGGTTGCACGCAAACTGCCCACTCGCCCTGACCCATCAATAAACTTCCCTCCCTGCCCTCTCCAAGGAAAATATATAAGCTCTGCTTAAGCTGTTCTCAGGGCTCTCTGCTCTATTCAAGTGAGCTCTGAGCCCCAGCATGCTGGACCCTCAATTAATCCTTTGCTGTTGCATGATAAAGTCTCTTGGTTGTCCCTTCCTCCAATGCTCTCCGGACCTTACATATGGAAATTCCACCGAGATGCAGCAGCGGTGAATGAGAGACCCCAAGGGAACCCTCTCGGGTAAGTAGGCACCTCTCTCTGGTTTCAGGTTTCAGGTTAGGGCTTGGCAAAATGGCTGTCAGTGAAGAGTGTGAGATCTCTCCGATGGTAGCTGACATTCGTGTTACAGAACAACAGGCCACGTCCCTGCAGAACGCAGCAGAGGACTTGAGAATTCGAGGAACAATAGTCTCCTCGACTCAGTGATATTTTGTTTCAGATTCGGTATTGACAGCCCATTGGGTTTTGCCGGATACTCAGTCCTGGTCTCAGTGTTGGAAGTCCATTGCCTGACTTTATTGTCTTGTCTTGTCTGTGTCATGTGTCATTGCTTTCACTGTTTGTGTATCTTTCATTATGGGACAGAGCACTTCAATGCCTCTGTCCCTGACCCTTGATCACTCAACCAAAGTCCGCTTAATGGCTCAGAATCTTTCTCTTTCAGTAAAGCGCCGGATGTGGCAGACTCTCTGTACCACAGAATGGCCCACCTTTGGAGTTGGATAGCTCCTAGATATTGTCTTTCACCGGGGGCCACATAGCCATCCGGATCAACCGCCATATATTGTAACTCTGCAGAACCTCTGAAAATCTCCTCCTCCATGGGTGAAGCATCTCCTTGCCCCTGCCCCCGCTTCGACTCCTTCCCCAGTGATCTCTCAAACCCTCTGCTCCTCCTCCTCCTCCACCCTCTGTTCTCCCTGAGTAACCAGATTTGATTCTACTGGACTCTCCTCACCCTCCTTATCCCCTGCCCTCATCCCCCAAACCCCAACACCCTCTAAGTGATTGCCCTGCTGCTCACTCAGTCTCTCCTCCATTGGAGGAAGCAAAGGGGGCCCAGCACCCTTCAGATAATTCCCCTGTGGTACACGCAGCCCCTCCTCCCCTGGAGGAAGCAGGCCCGGCTAAAGGAACTCACTGGCGGAGAATGATTAAAAACCCTGGAACTCTTGGGATCCTCCTCCTCCATCCCTATGGGCCAATGATTGATGATGGCCATGGGGCAAAAATGCAAGCCTGTCAGAATTGGCCTTTCTCCTCTTCAGACCTATATAACTGGAAAAATAACAATCCCCCTTTTTCCGAGGACCCCACCTGGCTCACAGATCTGTTTGAGTCATTGATGTTTTCACACCAGCTTACTTTGGATGACTGCCAACAACTCCTAGGGATTCTCTTCATGACAGAGGAACAAAAGAGTATCCTCCTGGAAGCTAGAAAAAATATCCACAGACCAATGGGCGACCGACACGACTTCCCAACATAATCAAAACCGGCTATCCCTTGAACCGACCCAACTGTGGCCCCAAAACCTTTGAAGGTAGGGAGCATCTGTCCACTTATCACCGGGCTCTAACAGTGTGTCTCCGAGCAGCCACTAGCCGACCAACTAATTTGGCCAAGTTAAGAGAGATTATTCAAGGGTCTGATGAATCTCCCTCTATGTTTCTAGAGAAAATTATTGAGGCATATATGAGATATACTCATTTTGATCATCAGGCAGAGGATCAAAAGGCATCTGTCATGATGGCCTTTACTGGGCAAGCTGCCCTGGATATTAAAAGAAAGTTACAATGCTTAGATTGATTACAAGATATGACTTTCAGAGATTTAGTCAGAGAAGCCGAGAAGGTATACTATAAGAGAGAAACTGAGGAAGAGAAGGGAGCAAATGGAGAATAAAAGAAACAAAAGGCAGACTAAGGCGTTGACGAAGGTCCTGGTCACAACAACAAATAGGCCAAAAATTAAGAAACAGGGAGACAGGAAGGGATACGTTGGCCCACACAAGAGGCCACCCCTGCCCTCAGATCAATGTGCCTACTCTTAATAAATAGGACACTGGGCCAAAGAGTGCCCTAGAAAGCAACAGCCACACCAGCCAGTCATTTTGACTCTATAGGATGACTAAGAAAGTCGGGGCTCAGATCCCATCTCCGAGCTCAGGGTAACTTTTGAAGTGGATGGGACCCCAGTAAACTTTGAAGTGGATTCAGGGGCAATATAATCAGCCTTTAAGATGCCATTGGGCACTCTAATCAAATAAAAGGTCTCTAGTTCAAGGAAATAGCGGCAGTAAATATTGGGCTTGGACAACTAAGAGGACCATTGACCTGGAGAAAGGAAAAATCCTACACTCCTTCCTAGTAGTCCCAAAATGCCCTGCACCATTTATGGGCAGAGATCTGCTCACCATGCTACGGGACAAAATAATTTTTAACCCTGAAGGCCCCCAAGTGGAATTTCTAAATCCTTCAGTAAAAACTCCAAGAGTCCCGGCTCTAACTATGTTAGTAGAAAATGTATATCAACTCACTCACCTTGGTTCAAAGAAACTGCATTCATTCCTGAAGGATCAAGAACAGAGTTTTCCACTAACTGACTCACAGCAAAAGGAAATAACTGAATGTGTAAAAAAAAGCCTGTTGGGTCCATCAATTGGTTAATGCTTACCCTTCCAAGCTTCCTGAAGTAAAGCACCTACGAGGAACCAAACAAGGACAATTCTGGGAAGTGAACTTTACCAAAATTAAGCCAGCAAGGTATGGACTTAAATATCTCCTAGTCTTTGTAGATACATTTTCAAGATGGATTGAAGCCTTCCTTCCCCCCCGCAAAAAAAAAGAAAAGAAAAGAAACAGCTCAAATTTTGGTCAAGAAGATCCTAGAAGATATTTTTCCAAGATACGCCTGCCTAAGATAATAGGGACTGATAATGGACTGGTGTTGGTGGCCCAGGTAAGTCAGGGGTTAGCCAGGACTCTGGGGATTAATTGGAAGTTACATTGTGTTATATATCCCATAGTTCAGGACAGGTAGAAAGAATGAATTAGATTGATTTATCAACCCTGGCAGGTCCAATAATAATCCTCACATTATTGCTAACTATAAAACCCTGTTCGACCTTAACGAAATTAAGCTTAGAGACTGGCATTAAAGATTGGACTATCCTCCTGCCTTATGCACTGTTTCATGTAAGAAATACTCACTCTGACTATTTGTGTAACCTCATCCCCTACGAAATTCGCTATGGAGCCCCTCCTCCAGTAAGGGAACTATCCCGAACTCTAAGAACTAACGATCCCTTCCAAACCCCCTTACTTGACAGACTTAAAGCTCTTGAAAGAACTCAGCGATACCTGTGAAAACTGCTGGCCACTGCCTACCAACCCAGGGACGAGGGGACTCCATATCAATATCAAATATGAGACTTCGTCTACATAAGATGACATCAGGTGTCATCCCAGGAACGCAGCTGGAAAGGACCATACCAGGAGCTACTTATAACACCTAGAGTGGTAAAGGTAGATGGAATTACTTCCTGGATCCATGCTTCTCATCTGAAGCCTGCGCCCTGTCCAGACTCTGGCTGGAACCTGGAAAAGACTGGTAACACTTTCAAATTGTGCATTCACCATGTGGATAAGGCTATAGACTCTCCCCTTGACCACCAGTACTCCTAACCCTCATTAGCTCGTTCAGCAGCTTTGGCTGATCACAAATACTACTGGACAAGAAGTATGGTCTATCTAGCATACAGCCCCCTTAGGGACCTTGTGGCCATCTCTCCACCCAGACATTTGTCAGCTGGCTATAGGTCTTTCCTATTGGGAGATCCCTGATGAAGAGGATCCCACTAAAATTCCATTAAATCCCATCTGTACCATATAAAATGGAAACAAATATTATTGATTTAGGTACAGGCGAGCCAGAAGCAGGTTGGCTATCCTAGATTACTTTGTTTGCCCGGGGGACTATCAAAGCCACAAACAGCCATGGCTGTGTTGGGGAAAGCCGACTTCTTCTGTAAGTCATGGGGATTTTAGCAAAAAGGGGCTGCCTGATGGAACCCAAACTCCTCATCAAATTCAGTAAACAGCATTGGCCATATTACTAATTACATAACAAAAACCAATGGCCCTCAGAGGGGTCTCTAGATGCTCAAATTCTGCTTGACTTTTTAACTTCGGCAAGTGCTCAAAAGGGTGAAAGGAGATTCCCCTATGTAGAGGCCTTTACCCTCCTTTGCTCACATCGTGAACTATGCTTCTCCAATAGATCCTCACCCTCAGCCTTTTGCTCCAGACTCTCTGCTGTCACTCCCACCTAAGCAACCTGATTTCTCCCCTGCAGTTACTAGATCAAAAACCCAAGCCTCCTCCGGTTCTCAGACCATTGCAACCTTGCTGAGGTAGCAGGTACTGACGTACCCCTCCACCCACTCACTCCTCTCTTCTCCTGTAAGTGCCCACACTGCGTCCCACCAGGTCCTCTTACCAGCTAACCCAAAGCTCTAACCAGCTGAGGCGAGCCCTCAGACCCCTATCCAAGATGTAATGAAAATGGCCTTTAAAGTTGCTTTGTTATCACTGAAAACAGGTAACTAAGAATTTAAAGTCCCTCACAGGCTTTTTGGGATACTCACTCCCGTCTTCCCCTCTGCTCTACCTGTTCTACTGCTCAAGTTTTTGTTGCTAGGAAAATTCCAAACCCCTTTCCCATTATTCTTTACATTTCTCCTTCCTTATTCTCAGATCCTTGGATCTGCTCTAAGCCCCTCCTTCCCCATCTTTCCCCTCTGTCCCAGGACCACACAAGTCTTAACTGACCTTATCCAGAAGTCTTTACCATTGCTGACTTTTGGACTTTCAGCAAAAGATTCCCTATAAAAGAGTTCAGTGTAGATAAACTTCCTCTTTTCCTGTTGCCCTGTTCTACTTGGCCACTGGCTAAAACAATCAGCAGTCCTAAGCTAGACACCCCCCCTTACTAGTTTTTCACAAAATATATGAACAAGGCCTTTGACCTTGACCTGGGGCTTCACAGAGATGGCTACAATTCTAAAATAAAGAAGTTACCAACTGGACTTCATGGTAACAGCTGGCAGGGGGAAAATAGAAAGGGAAGAAAAAGCTCTCCCCCTCCAAGGTGTCCATGAAAATTTAACTTGAACAGAACAGAGGAAGAAAAAACAGAAACAAAAACTGCTTTTTGTGAACTTCTGCAGACTGTGAGCTTCTGAGCCCCTTCCCTTACATGTTGGGTACAAAATTCTTAATCTACCTAAACTTGGGGTTCAGGGGATTAATTGATTACAACAGAATCAATTCCCTCTGAATCTGGTTGCAACGAAATAGGACTGTTTCTCTAGCATCGGTGCTATCTTAGGTGCCTTGTCTTGTCCGTCAATACAACAGTATAATTCTATATACTTAAACATTTTTTTGTTTTCATGAAATGGTCATCAGCTGTGATTAATTGTGTAATGGTGCAGATGTGTCCCAGAGTGCTCTATCATGACGCAGTTCATTTGAAGATGAAACAGGGGGGCATTCAACCCGGTTCTGCTTGGAACATATATCCCTCACTTTAGCCATCCTATTAGGAATAGGAGTTGCTGCAGGGGTGGTCACAGGAACCACTGCCCTGGTCCATGGGACACAACAAATGACCCATTTAGAAGCAGCAATAGACCAAAATTTAAAGATATTAGAAACCTCCATCAGAGCTTTGCAGGAATCTTTAACCTGTCTCTCTGAAGTTGTTTTACAGAACAGTTGAGGGTTGGACCTCTTCTTCATGAGAAAAGGGGGCCTTTGTGCTGCATTGAGGGAAGAATGTTGTTTTTGTTTCGACCATACTGGAGTTCTAAAAAAATCTATGAGTAAAATAAAGAGACAACTTTAAGAGCATCAAGGAGAGAGAGAGGCCAAAAAAGGGTGTTTTGAGTCTTGGTTCACACAGTCCCCCTGGTTAACTACGCATTTATCAACCCTGGCAGGTCCAATAATAATCCTCACATTATTGCTAACTATAAAACCCTGTTTGCTCAACCGTGTAATTTCTTTTCTACAAGCTCAAATTGGACAAGTTAAACTTATGGTAATTCCCCACTAGCAGACATAGAGTGTGACACACCCCAATGATCACTTTTATGATTAAAAGTAGCCAGAAGAAGAAGTGGGGAATGAAAGGTTAATAAAATGGTACTAGTCACTTCCTCTTTTTCTGTATTCTTAACAAAACAGTTCTTGAGAACTGTTTTCTAAACTTGTTCCCAGAATATTCTGTTCCCAACTGCCAAACTGCAGAATGTATTCCCTCACCCGGTTGAACTCAAACCACCCACTAGATCTGACCCATCAGTAAACTTCCCTCCCTGCTCTCTCCAAGGAAAGTATATAAGCTCTGCTTAAGCTGTTCTCAGGGCTCCTGCTCTATTCAAGAGAGCTCTGAGCCCCAGCATGCTGAACCCCCAATAAACCATTTGCTGTTGCATGAGACAGTGTCTTGGTGGTCTCTTCCTTCGACTCTTGCCCAAAATTTACTTGGATGATTGAATGTAGAAGAGAACATCCAGTCAAAAGGGATTGTCAGTAGGATTAGGAAGATAGTAAGTATGTTTCGGAAGAAGAGTGAGTATCGGATCTGGAACAAAAGTTCTTTAGCAATAGGTTTTCCATAAGAGAGTGAATGTAAATGTGAGCACATGTGAACAGTCACAATGATGAACTGGGGAAAATATGTAGGAAAGCAGATAGCAATAGAGACATTATGAAATCAGGCAAAGTATAAAGTGAGTGATAGGATTAGACATTATCAACAGGATTGAGTTTGGATATATAATCTTAGGAAGAAACAAATATGTAGTCATTAATACGATTTACATTTGAGAGCATTAGGCAACCTGGACATGGATGTTTTTGGTAATTCATGTTCACTTTCCATTTAGGCTTTGGTACAATCATAAGTGTGACCTATGCATTTTGGGTTCCGAATATTACTGTGATCAAATATATATGTATCTCAGGTAACATGAGTATTTCTTGCACCATTTCTGGAAGCACTATTTTGAAATGCATAAATTAGTATTAGGGGTACAAACAGGTGTACCCTGAGTCATAGAATATATTTATAATGCATGAATAGACCATAATGTAAATAAATAATATAACTGGTTCCACATCAAATAATGGATTGAATTGATATCCTAAAATATATAAGAAATCTTATATTGATATACAGTCATTCATTCCAACGAGTTATATATCAAATGGTAATATTAGGGTTATGGTTTATCATGAAGGGTGTGTGAGTTTTGCTTCGAAAGTGATTATGGAAATTGAAAATAATGTGTTTGGAAAGAAGTCTCAGGAAAAGAACAGTCAAGAAACATGGAAAAATACTTGTTCTGAAGCAGGAAGTGACTGAAAGTGAAACAAATGCCTATTAATTTGCTAACTTGTGGATAAAATATATATCCTATGATGTCCATAAACTGAAGAAATAGTAATGTTGAAGTGTTGAATAAAATTGAACATCAAAATACATATCATGTCCCATTGTAATATACTTGAATTGATGTTAAACAGGGTCAGTCACTGTAGAAATGTTAGGATATGTATGCATCATTCAAAGAAGTTAGTTTTCAGAACTAGGAAACAAATATGTATTTCAGGTGGATGAATATTACTAAGAATAATCTTTTGAAAAGTTGATTACAAATCCACATACATGAATATGAAAGAATTTAGGGAGTGTATAATAAGACACATGTTTCATATATTGAAAAATCTGGAGAGTGTATATATACAAAACACACACACAGACATTAAAAATAGCAATATATATGCCAATCAAAATTCATTGTGAAATATATATAATCCACAGATCCAAATATTCATTTTACTGAACATGGATTTATGTATAATGTTGTTCAACTAGGAAGGTCACCCACAGTTTGAATTTTCAGTTCCAACAGCATTTAGAAGGAGTGATCTTTTCTCACAATTTGTATCTGCCAAGTCAGCAACCTCTCAAGTATTTACATGTGATGCCAGGTAGGATTCTATATGTGCATATAAAAACACATGTGCTGAATAGGCTACAGGGAAAGGGAGACCGTAATTCACATATTTGTTAACTTTAAGAACACATGGAGAACTATTTCAGTTAAAAATTGACTAGATTTTTAACTCCTACCCTATATAATGCAAAAGTCAAGTCCAAATATACAACAAGACTCCACTGAGCTGCTTGTATTTCTATTCTGTTTGGGTTATTATTCTCCATCATTTTAGTATTAGTACTCAGAATCTAGTAGGGTATGGGGTAGTGTCCAAATTAAGCTCCCTTGCCCCTCATTTTTTTAAAGTCTTGGTGGCCTGGGCACACTGCATGTGAACCAGGAGTGATAAATTGAAGTTACTACTGCTCTGCTTCTCCAATTTTAGGCCTACTGATAGACAGGTATAGATTATTTATGTGATTTGGAGTCATGAGAAAATCCAAGCACTTCTGCTGGGGTTTGAAGATTTCATTTGACTCAAAGGATCCCTATTCTCACTTGATGTAGGTCCGGAACCTAACAAAGGAAGGCAAGAGACTTCATACACCATAACTGATCTTTTTGCCATTTTGGTTTGGATGCAAACATGGAATCTTTCTTTAGATCCTTCTGGTGCTGAGAATCTAAGCCACAACCTCACCAATGGCCAAGAGGCTGATTCAGACACATCCTTTCCAAAGCAATTAAGCAAAGAGCCACAGGTGATGTTCATTCATTTCAATTTGAATACAAGTTTCTTCAGGATTCACAAAGGGTTGGCCTGAGGCAAAGACCTTCCTGACATTCAGGGCAACAGAAACATAGGTAAGCAAATGGCCCAAAGCAGGGTTTCTCCACTGGGACTTTCCTGTTATATCAACCATAAGCAACTGGGAACAGCTCTCCAAACAGCCTGGTTTGGTCCTTCTTCTCTATATTATGAAGAGAGAGGCTGATTCCGACACATCCCTTTATCCTGACCAGGTTGTTTGCAATAAAAGATGACATTTGCTCTCTCAGTTCCTTCATAGCTGCCTACAACTTCTCCAGGGATCATTTTTGCATGAACCTTTGACTTTCTCGGCAGTTCTAAGATCCCCTACATTGCTGTGTTGTAAGATCTACTCTGTCCTTGCTCTTCTGTAAAGTTAGATTGAGGGAACAGTGTATAGTTAGGGTTAATAAGTGGTTTGAGGTGGATTAGTAATCATTCTTCTGGATGAATGATGGTATTGGGAACCTGCGATATTTACAACAATATATAGGTGAAATAAAGTATGAAAACAGAAATCTAGGTAAGATTTGAAGGCTAGAAGGGCATTGGGCCATTGATTTTGATACTTATCTATGATTTATTTTCTGCACAGATGTCTCAGATACATCGATATACAGTGGCAAATGTCCGTGTACCTTGGATGATTGAGTGTTGAAGAGAACATCCTGTCAAAAAGGGATAATTGGTAGGATTAGGAAGATAGTCGGTAGGTTTAGAAAGAAGAGTGAGTATAGGATTTGGACCAAAAGATCTTTAGCAATAAGGTTTCGGGTATAGAGTGAATGTAAATGTCAGCACTTGTGCAGAGTCTGTCATAGTGATGAACTGGGGAAAATATGTAGGAGTACAGATATCAATACAATCATTAGGAAATCAGGCAAAGTATAAGGTGAGTGATAGGATTAGACATTTTCAACAAGCTTGAGGTTGAATATATAATCTTAGGAAGAAACAAATATGTAGTCACCAATAGGATGGTCATTTGAGAGCATTAGGCAACATGGACGTGGATGTTTTCCATAATCCACCCTCACTTTCCATTTAGGCTTTGGTACAAACATAAGTTTGACTTTTCTTTCTGTGTGAAAAATATTTCTGTGATAAAATGTCTATGTAGATGAGGTGACATAAGTATTTCTTCCACCATTTTGGGGAGCAATATTTTGAAGATGTATAAATTAGTATTGGAGATACAAATAGGTGTACCAAGTGTCTATGATTATAGAGATAATGCATGAATAGACCATACCGTGAATAAATAATATAACTGGTCCCAACTTTAAATAATGCATTGAATTGGTATCTGAAAATATACAGAAAATATTATATTGATATACAATCCTTCATTCCAACCAGTTATACATCTAATGGTAATAGTAGCGTTATGGTTTTTCATGAAGAATGTGTGAGTTTTGCTTCAAAAGTGATTATGGAAATCAAAAATAATGTGTTTGGAAAGAAGTGTCATGAAAAACCAGTCAAGAAACTTGGAGGAATACATGTGTTTTGAAGCAGGAAGTGATTGAAAGTGAAAGAAATGCCTATAAATTTGTGAACTTGTGGATGAAATATATATCCTATGATGTGCATAAACTGAAGAAATAGTAATGTACCACTGTTGCATAAAAATGAACGTCAAAATACACATCATGTCCTGTCCCATAGGAATCTAATTGCATTGATGTTAATATGGGTCAGTTACTGTAGAAATATTAGGATTTCTATGCACCATTCACTGAAGTTAGTTTTCAGTACTAGAAGCAATTATGTATTTCAGGTGGATGAATATTTCTGAGAATAATTTTGTGAAAATTTGACTTTAAACCAAAATACATGAACATGAATGAATTTAGGGAGTGTATAATAAGACATATATATTTTACATTTTGAAAAATCTGGAGAGTATATATATATACTCTCTCTCTCTCTCTCTCTCTCTCTCTCTCTCTCTCTCTATATATATATATATATATATATATATATATATATATATATATAACACAAAACAAACACATGGACATTAAAACATAGCAATATATATGACAATAGAAATTCATCATGAAATATATATCATCCACAGATCCAAAATGATTTATTTTACTGAACTTGGATTTATGTATAATGTTGTTCAACTAGGAAGCTCACACATAGATTGTATTTTCTGTTCCAGCACTGTTTAGGAGGAGTTATCACTTTTCACAATTTGTATCTGCCAAGTCAGCCACCTCAGAAGACTGTACGTGTAATACCAGGTAGGATTCTATGTTGCATATAAAAATATATGTGCTGAATAGGCTACAGAGAAAGGGAGACAGGAATTCACATAATTTGTTAACTTTAAAAACACATGGAGAACTATTTCAATTAAAAATTGACTAGATTTATAACACCAAACCTTTATCATGCAAAAGGTAAGTCCAACTATAAACAATGCCTCCTCTGAACTGCTTGTATTTCTATTATGCTTGGGTTATTTTTCTCCATCATATTAGGTTTAGTAGTCAGAGTCTAGTAGGGTATGGTTTAGTGTCAGGTTTTTAGTATTTTAAATGGAAAATTAGATAATGAACCAATGTGTATGCAAATGTGTACTACAAAAAATTCTTCCCACTCTCATGCAGCACAATGCCTTGACATTACCGTCGCCGCAATAAAGACACAATTAGAGGAGAAGAGTTAGAAAATCTGTGAGTACATATCTGGAATTGAAAATACTTACAAGTTTACAACCTTGGTGGTGGTAGAGGATTTCCAAAAGTAAGGGACATGTTTGATAGACCCATCCTGATCTTTTATTAAAATTGGGAACCGTCTTGCAACAAAGCCATGAAAAGAAAATTTTGGCTTTACTATAAATTACTGCAAATTCTGAACCTGCTTGGAATGCCTGCCTGCACCTTGAACTCACCCAATCCTGGCTCTCTGACCAGATAGTAGCCCTCTCTGAAACTTTAGTGACAACTCATAAATATTTTCCTTCCCTGGCCAGACAACAACCCTCTCTGAGGCTCTAATGGTTTTCATAATTTCTGATGTTGGGGCTAGCAAAAAAAAATTATATTCATTTGGTGATGCTTGTCAAAGTTCTGTTATCTGTAACCCCCCTTTTGTATATCTTTCTGGGCTATATTGCTGGGCTGTAGGAACAGTGGGGTTGCTGTCTTGTTCCCGCTTTTTTTTGATGGAGAGGCAGCCTGGCCAGTTGAAATAATAAGCTTGCCTTAATTTGATTTTAATTGGAGTCAGTGGTCTTTTCTTACATCCTGGTCTAACGTTTTCGAGTTCCCCAGCGAGATGACCCTGCCCCAACAGATCACAAGACCTGACTGCTGGAAATTCTGAAGCTGGTCTTCCCTCCAGGGCTCCAGGCTGAAGAGCCACTCTAGGTGGTGCTAAACTTGAGATGCTCCAAGGCCTTGGATTTAGCCTTTGCTCCGGGGAGCACTGCAGTGAACTACCGCACTGAAACTATTAGCAAGCACCTGGTGGTGGAGGCCTCCATAGGTAAGTGGCGCCTTTATAACATCTGATATTCGATTAAGGGATATCTCTTCTGATGACAGAGAGGTGGCCTGGAAAGCTCACATATACTCCTGCCCGGGACAGTAACGAGAATTGTTCTGTCCACTGTTCTGTTCTGTAGGGAATTCCTCTGGAAGGGTAGTGAGGTGCCGACGGGCACGCACGCGCTCCTACCCCGGAGCTTTAGCAAGACATTGCATTGCTCTTCTGTTTTTCTGTTTTGGCGCCGGGTTTCTTTGTTTGTGTGTTTTGTTCTGTGTTCTGTATGTTTTTCCTTTGTTTGTTTTTGTGCGTTTTGTTGTGTGATTTCTGTGGTAAAAACTTAAGGATATTGGACGTGAAAATGGATAATAAAGCAAGTAACCTGACCCCATTTTGGAGACTGTGTTTTAAGGAAATGAGGTGAACTTTACCCGCCTTTGTTAAGCAGGATGAGAGAAGCCAGTAGCTGGCTGCCTGGAGCACACCCACTGCAGAGGGCAATGCCTGCTGTGGACCTAAGAACTGAGTATCACCCAGGTTAACAAGTGAAACTCTTTTAAAACCCCTTGTCCCTCTAGATCAAGAGAGTCACAACCATTGGGCAGAGTCCCCTGTGTTTCTCCTTTGTTAGCAAATCAATAAATCTCCTTTTTCTTTTTCTCAAAACCCTGTCCTCATAATTTAATTGGCATTAATTGGCTTCAAGTTCAGGAACCAAACTTTAAGTTACAAATTTTCATTATCCGCCTCCCCCCCACCCAGGAATGTTTTGAGAGCTGATTACTGAAATGTTAGGAGATGGAGCATGCTTGGCGTGGAACCAAACCAGAGGAGCTAATCCTGTAAGTAAAAGGAGGGACTGAGGGACTATCAGCAGCTGCTGAAGCCCTGTTGCTTCAGGGAATTTGCTCCTACTTTCCCTGCACTGTAAGGATTATGCCACCTCTGTCTTCTTAAAAAAGAGAAAAAGAAAAAGGGGACACTAAATGCAGTAAAGTCACCATGGAGACCCTAGATTTTACATTTCAGGTTGCCCCTCTGTGAAAACATCTGGTCCCCTTGTGGGGACATCTATGGTGCCACTGGTGTAGGAGATTGTTCTCTTCTCTGCTCTGTTTTAAAGGTTTCTGTCTGTCAGCCATAGTCTGGAGCTCCTTTCTGTTTGTCTTGTGTCTTTTTTTCTGGCCCTTTAAGACATGTGCAATAATGTGTTGATATTATAAATTGTTTCTTGGGAAAGACCTTAGCTGAATATGTGTCTAAACGATGATGTTTTATTGTAACAATCTGGTATCTGAATGGTTTTTTGAAGCATTGAACAATCTTGCAGTTAATAGTCTGGTTTAGGTAATTGTTTAGTTTATGATTTCAGATAATTCATGCTAGAGAATTTAATACTTAGGATGGAAAACTAAAGAACTCTACTTTCAAGTTGGCAAGTAACTTCCCAATCATTCAGTCTTTTTTTTCACCAATTTTGAATTGGGTAGCCTGGGAAAATGTCACTTTGTGAACCAGTGAATTAATTTGGACAAGGCTATTAAATCATAGTGTGTTATCTGTTGACCAAACCAGATGTAAAGATATAAAATTTTGTGAATTGTATCTTAAATTTCTATCATAATTCTCAACATCTGAACCTGAAAATTATGGTTAAAATGCCTTAGGCCTGAGGTGTCTGCTCAGAAAAGCAGTTTTCCAGCTCCTTCCAGACCTCAGCCAAGACTTATGTTGAAATGCAAATGAAAGAAGCCTGCAAGCACAGTAGGCAACTGATCTGAGGCCTAAGTGGGAAAAAAAAGGTAAATGGTATGGTATGTACTAATTAATAGCCAGTAATTTGTTCTAGGGCTCTTATTTTTTTCCTTAGATTCTTCATTTTGGTTTTTTTTTTTTTTTTTTTTTTTTTTTGAGCTCATGATTTTGATCCTACAGACCTAGGTTAATATTTTTCTGATCAGTTCTATCTTTGACCAACTGTGGTGTTTTTGAAACATTCCAATGAAGATTTCACCTGCGAAAAGCTACAAGGCCTTTACTATTATTATGTGTGCACACTTTTGTTATGTGTTGTATGTCTATATATATACATATATCCGTATATCATATATATGATACACTACTTAACATATATAAGGAGCGCTCATAACAAATGTGCTAATAAAAACAAATTTAAAAAAGTGGATCCAAAGATCTTTAATTCATGTTATTTAAATGTTTCAATTTAAATTGGATAAACAGATAAAAATAAATGTGTTTAAATTTAAGCTTACAAGTTTTTCTAGGTGTTCAAAAATCTAATAAAATATTAATGTCTACAAAAGGTCTAATATGCCTTTGTTCTAGGACATTTCCTTCAACAAAAAATGGTTTACACTGTTCAATACATTTGTCTAATATTTTGATAAATAAGTAAAGTAAATTTGGTATGGGATTGCTCATTAATGAGTACTTTTGTTTGATATCTGATTGATTTACTAAGGTCTGTATAAGTTTGTACTATAGTCTGTATAAGATTGTAAAAATCAGTCATGTGTTGAAGAGACAAAAATTTCTTAAAACATAAGTTTACTCACAACATTGTGTTTATTAAGTTTTATTTTTTCTAGAGCAAGCAACCATAAAAATTAAACAACTGATTAAATAAGAACTGTTATTTTAGAGCACTGTACTGCCATTTCTTTAAAAGCTAAAATTGGTCAATGTAGAAACATCAATGTAATTGTGATTCTATTAATGTGCTCATATCTTTCAGGTATACAAGTCTGTAAGGTAGAAACTTTAAAAGACCATTATATCAAGCTGGTGTTCTGATGTTGTATGGTAAAAAAATATATTGGGAATTTATTTACCTGTCATCAATAAGATATGAAGTTTTATGTTACTTTTTACACTGGGGAACAATTTAAATGTATTTTTAAGATTATGAGAGGCTAATCTCTATAAAGGTTGAAAACTTTCAGCTTTCTTTAATTCATGATATAAATGTGATATCATATTGTGTTAGCTAATGTTTATGTGACCTCAAACAATTTATGTAAACTTTGTAAAATTATATTTAAAAAAACAAAGATCAGCTTTAGAACTAAAACACTTAAGATTTATAAAGAGCCCTGCCTTCCCTGAGATAAGGCTCTGTGTCCCATCTTACTACATGTGAGAATGACTAAGAAAGCAGTAGGTCAGATTTTATATCATTTAAAGGTTTTTTAAAAAGTTTTTTTTTTTCTGTCTAGATTACTAGATCTCAAACAGGGGATATAATGTATAACTGAGGCAAAAAATTCAGGGTAGCTATTATGCAAACTAAGTATTTTTACTCTTGTTAAAATTTTTATTTTGTAATTTCCTTATAAGTGATCTAAAGATTCCCTGTTGGTGTTTTACAGAAGTGTTGCTTTCAGAACACAACATGGGTTAATTTAAGATAATAAGTCATCACCAACATGACAGACAGAATAATACACATCCCAATTAATAAAAAGATAAATAATTATAAAGTTATAGACACTAAAGCCCAGTACTCGTAATATAAGGCTGTTAAAATTTATTTCCTGGATATTTAAGATTAGGATTTAAAATTAATGTTAAATGAAAAGGGCCAAAAAAATCAATATTTGGCTCTTGCCCTCTGAGTCTGTCTGAATCCAGGGGGACTTCTCTAAAGAGCTTTGCAACTCTGGGCCACATAACCTCCCCATCAGGGAGATTGATAAGACCACTGGAGAACAGAAAGCCAATCAGGGCATTTGCTAAGAAGAGGAGAGTCATCAGAGAAAGGAGAAATCCCTGATGCTTCCGAAGGAAGCCACATGGTTAAGCAAGACCTGGACCCACCTAGCGCAAATGGCACTCGCAGAACTGAGAAGCTGCTCTCAAGTTTCCCCAGGAATGACTCCCATAGAAGCTCAGCTGACTGTTAACAATAGATAGAAACAAAAGTCAGTTTGACTGCTTCATCTTAAACACTTAGCAAAGACAGTTAAAACCAAAATACAGCCATTCCTGGGTATTTTAAATAAAATAATAATAATAATAATAATAATAATAATAATAATAATATTTTAAGGTATACATTTTATGTTAGCCTCCCAATATAAGTAAGAGTGGAGGCTACAAAGAAGGGTTCTCAGACAGGAATGCCTGATAAGTATAAAAAGAGACTATCAAGAGGAGCTGCCAGAGGCAGAAATTTTTAGTTTAAGGCCTACAGATATTCCTAACCTACACAAGTAGGCTTGGTGTTTGCTAGTATGATTATCTAGCCCTGAATAACAGAATTAATGGTTTATCTATTACACACAGAGGTCATACTAGTAAAAGAATTTTGCAAGATTAGATGACATTTAATTATTAAACTGTATCTTATGGGGACGGACAACTGTAACACTAAAAGTAAAGTGTTAAGTTCAGAGTCCTGATAACTGGGGATACTAAAGACTGGTGAGGGAACTTCTATACAGTGACACGTTCCACCTGCTGCAACACTTATTCAGTACTCATGGTTTTTGTTTCTCTCACAGAGAAACAAAAACTTTCAGGGCAACAGAACAATAAGTAAACAAAGGAACAAAGCAGGGTTTCTCCACTGAGACTTTCATGGTCACACTGATATCTGAGTTTTCTGAAACGCTCTCCATTGCCTTCAGATATCCAGTACATGGCCATGTCACAGAGATTGGAGGTGGTACATATCTTGGACACAAAACCATGAGCCTATTTTAGAGAGTGGCCAAAATTCAGGAAGAAAACAGGAACTTAGGAAGATAGCAGGTTTTGCCTATCGATAAGGAAAGATGCAGTCCATTCGTTAATTGGGCAGGATGAATGCTGGGAAGCTTTCTACTAGACAGGACACATCCATTGATGCATTCTCTTTTCTAATGTCTACAGCCACCGACACAGTGAGATACGCAGACATAGAAACACTCGCCTTGTCAATTGACTTACTAAAAACAGTTCACTCCAAACCAAACCAACCGCCTTTCCTACCTATTGTCAGAACATGACACAAAACCACAAACCCACACCCACACCCATAATTAACCTCATTGCCTCAAGTAGGTCTGTGACTCTCCGGAGTGTTCACTGAATGGTGGGCCATACTATGTTCACCGGAAATTTCCTGTCCAATATCAGATCTGGTCTCCTTGGCCAACTCTGTGAACTTGTCAGAAGCCAGCATTGAGCCACTACCTGCTTTCTCATTAAAGGCCCCTCTTCAGAGCTTTCCTGGCATTTGGCCATCCTCACATCAGTAGGTACCAGGAAAGACTGACTTTGTTCTTGGTAAATCCATACAAGTGAGACCACTGAGACTGGGACTGGGACTGGCTCTGGGTGCCTGGCTTCAGGGATCCCAAGTCCAGAGAGTTCCATCACCAAGCATGTGAGGTGAGGTCACTTACGTCCTGAACTGAATGAGGTCACTGCCTGGCAACCACTTTGTCCTAACAGTTGCTTCCAAGGGTCCCATTAGATGGAGGCTGCCCCTACTTCCTGTGACACTTTCAAAAATTAGAAAGGTATATCAACCATAGGCACCCGGGAACAGCTCTCCACACAGGCCTAGTTTGGTCCATATTCTCTACATTAAGAAGAGAAAGGCTGATTCTGACACAACCCTTCATCCTGACCAGGTTGCTTTCCACGGAAGATGACTTTTGCTCTCTAAGATCCTTCATAGCTGCCTACATCTTCTCCAGGGATCATTTCTGCATGGACGTTTGAGGTTCTTAGCAGGTTTAAGATCCCCTACATTTCTGTATTCTAAGACCAACTCTGTCCTTACTCTTCTGTAAAGTAAGATTGAGGGAACAGTGTATGGTTAGTGTTAATAACAGGTTCGATTTCAGTTTGGAATCATTCTGTGTGATGAATAAATGTATTGGGTACCTGCATTATTTACAAGAATATATAGGTGAAATATAAGTATGAAAACAGAAATCAAGGTAAGATTTTAAGCCCAGAAGGGCATTGGGTCCTCGATTGGTATAGCTTTGAATTATGTTCTGCACAAATGTCTCAGATAAATCAATATACAATGGCATAGGGCCTTGTACCTTGGATGATTGAATGTAGAAGAAAACATCCACTCAAACAGGGATAGTCGGTAGGATCTTCAATATAGTTGGTAGGTTTTGAAGAAGAGTGAGTAAAGGATTTGAAACAAATTTCTTTAGTAATAGGGTTTCAGTTAGAGAGTGAATGTAAATGTCAGCACATGTGACGAGTTAGTCACAATGATGAACTGGGGAAAATATGTAAGAAAGCAGATATCAACAGAGACATTAGGAAATCAGGCAAAGTATAAAGTGAGTGATAGTATTATACATATTCAACAGGGTTGAGTTTGAATATATAATCTTAGGAAGAAATAAATATGTTGTCACCAATAGGACTGAAATTTGAGAGCATTAAGCAACCTAGACATGAATGTTTTAGTAATCCATTTTCACTTTCCATTTAGGCTTTGGTACAATCATAAGTGTGACCTTTGCATTTTGTGTCCAGAATATTACTCTGATAAAATGAATATGTAGATAAGGTAAAATGAGTATTTCTTCCACCATTTCTGGGAGCAATGTTTTGAAGATGTATAAATTAGTACTGGGGGTACAAATAGGTGTACCCTGTGTCTATGAATATAGAGATTATGCATGAATAGACCTTACTGTGATTAAATAATATAACTGGTTCCACTTTAAATATTGGATTTAATTGATATCTGAAAATATATAAGAACTCTTATATTGATATACATTCATTCATTCCAACCAGTTGTGCATCTAATGTTAATATTAGGGTTATGGATTTTCATGTATGGTGTGTGAGTTTTGCTTCAAAAGTGATTATGTAATTCGAAAATAATGTGTTTGGAAAGATGTCTCATGAAAAGACCAGTCAAGAAACCAGGATTAATACATGTGTTCTGAAACAGGAAGTGATTGTTAGTGAAACAAATGCCTATAATTTTGCGAACTACTGGATGAAATATATACCCTATGCTGTGCATAAACTGAAGAAATGGTAAAGTACCAGTGTGGAATAAAAATGTATGTCAAAACACACATCATATCACATAGGAATCTACTTGCATTGATGTTAACTGGGTGAGTTACTGTAGAAATAATAAGATTAGTATGCACCATTCACTGAATTTAATTGTTAGTACTAGGAAACAATATGTGTTGCAGGTGGAATAATTTTACTGAGAATAATCTTTTGAAATGTTGATTATAAATCCACATACATGAACATGAATGAATTTATAGAGTGTATAATAGGACACATATATTTCCTATTTTGAAAAATCCGGAGAATGTGTGTGTGTGTGTATATATATATATATATATATATATATATATATATATATATATATATATATATATATAAAACAAACAGACATTAAAAAGTAGCAATATATATATATATATATATATATATATATATATATGCCAATTGAAATTCATGATGAAACATAAATCATCCACATATCCAAAAATATTGATTTTACTGAAAATTGATTTATGTATAATGTTGTTCAACTAGGATATTCACCCATGGTTTGAATTTTCAGTTCCAAAAGGGTTTAAGAGGGGTGATCTCTGCTCACAATTTGTATCTGCCAAATCAGCCATCTCAAAAGAATGTACGTGTGATATCAGGTAGAAATCTATATGTGCATATAAAATTACATGTGCTGAATAGGCTACAGAGAAAGAGAGGAGACAGGAATTCGCATATTTGTTAACTTTAAACACATTGAGAACTATTTCAAGAAATAATTGACTAGATTTATTACTCCTACCCTATTTAATGCAAAAGGCAATTCCAACTATACACCATGCCTTTTCTGAAGTGCTTGTATTTCTTTTCTTTTTGGGTTATTTTTCTCCATCTTATTAGGAATAGTAGTCAGAGTCTAGTAGGGTAGGTCTTAGTGTCCGGTATTCAGTATTTTGAATGGATAATTGGAAAATGAATCCAATGTGTATGTAAATATGTGGTGCAAAAAAATCTTCCCACTCTTCTCCAGAACAATGCATTGACATTACAATCGCCCAGAATAAGACACAATTAAAGGAGAAGAATTAGAAAATCTGTGAATAAATATCTGGAATTGAATATGCTCAGGAGTTCACAACCTTGAAGGTGGTAGTGGAGATTCCAAAGGTAAGGGACAGGGTAAACTGTCGAAAAATATGGAGCTCTGCTGGCCTAAAGACTTCTTGAGAAACTGCCTCTGAGTTTGGGCACTTGAAATATATGTTATTGTCAGGAGCTTTAGCTTCCTTTGTAATGAGACCATCAAAGATATGTCTGCATCTATGTGACCTGGAGGACATGGTTTCTTATTTTCTACTGAACATGAGGCAGCAGTACTGAATTCTCTCTTTGTAGGTAAACTGTGGCCATGGGGGGATAAGTGTATCCACATGTGGACTGTGGAGCCATTTCGTCTTTCTCCACTTTTCGTGGTGTTTCTTGCTGTTGCACTGGGATTTTGGTATTTGCTTCACAAAATACAAAGAACTCAACTGTTACCCAGTACGTGAGGCAGTTCTCTCACGTGTGGTAGGTCAGGGTCTGCAGGAGAATGCACCAAAAAGGTTTATATCCCACATATATTGCCCCCTAGTCCATAGTAACCTGATTCTGAACATTGCCCTGAAACCTCTCCATATAACAAGATACCTTTACATATAAGGGTCTGCTGGCTGCACCATGTCTGTCACAAGCCTTTTGGAAGCCAATGGGAGATCCACATGGCCCAAACACAGATGTTTTATCACACACCTGTCCATTACTGCTCTAGACTCACTCCAGTTTCCTGGCATGTCTGTTCTTCAAGATTTTCATGAAAACCAGTCAATCAATACTGTCTGGTATACTAATGATCAGCCACAGGACATCCAAAAATTCTCCAATGCCACATGGTCATGGGAATTTTAAAAATTTCATGATATTCGTCTAGCAATTTTTCAAGGATGAAGTTTTAGGCACTGTGGTTTTCAATTAAGTGGAACCATTAAGTGGTGAGGAAGCTCATCTCAATGAAATATCTGGAGAAATCTCACAGGAAAGGCTTCCCAAAGAGTGACCAAAATGTCACATGAACTCAGGCCCATTGAGGTCTACAATGTGACGTCCATGTATGTTTTGACTCTCAACTATGGATGCCAAGTCTTTCAGAATCAAATCATGTGATATACTTGCTGAGATTCCCATTGCTCCCTGAAAAGCCACCCTGGGCCTACATCTCAGTTTTCAAGGGCGACTCTCATGTGTGGCCTCCTAAAATCCCAACACAATTCATGGAAATACTTCTCTGAGGTCAGTTTCAGAACTCAGTCCATAAGGAGAATCACGCCAAAGTTCAAGCTCAGGTGGACCCAGTCATCTCTTCCAACCGCCACGCAAATGACCACAATTAAAACCAAAACACTTCCACATGACCCCCATCTTCTTACCTATTGACACTCATCATTACCTCTGGCTGGATGTTTCCATTAGGGGTGCAGCCCAAGACAGTGTCCAAATTAACCTCCCTTGCCCCTCATTTGCTAAAGTGAGGGTGGCCTGGACACCTGTCCTGGGAACAAAGAGTGATCAAATAGGCCTAAGGTTAATACTATTCTGCTTCTCCTTTTGAGGCCTACTGAGTGGCAGGTATAGGTTCTTTATGTGATTTGGATTCAGTTTAAAATCCAAGCACCTACAGGCTAGCTTCTTCAGGATTTGAAAAACTCATTTGAACCAAAGGTTCCTATTCTCACATGATGGAGGTCATGAACCTTACAGAGGAAGGCCAGAGACTTCTTCCACAATGACTGCTCTTTTGGCCAATTTAGTTTTGGATGCACACATGGGATCTTTCTTTAGATCCATCAGGTGCTGAGAATCTAAGCCACAGCCTCTCACAAGACCTAGAGCCTGATTCAGACACATCTCTTTTCAAAGCAATTAAGCAAAGAGCCACAGGCGATGCCCATTCATTTCATTTGAAAACTGTTTTCTTCAGGCTTCCCAATGGGTGGCCTGAGGCAAAGACCTTTCTGACATTCAGGGTAACAGAACAATAGGTAAGCAAAAGGCCTAAAGCAGTGTTTCTCCACTGAGACTTTCCTGATCACACTGATATCTGAGTTTTCTGAGATGCTCGCCATTCCCTTCAACTAACAAGTACATGGCCATGTCACTGAGCTTGGAGGTGGTACATATCTTGGACATAAAACCGTGAGCCTCTTCTGGAGAGTGGCCAGAATTCTGAAAGAAAACAGGAATTTAGGAAGATATCAGGGGTTGCCCATCCATAAGTCAAACCAAAGTCCATTCATAAATTGTTCAGGATGAATGCTGGGAAGCTTTCTACTAGAAGGACACATCCACTGAAGCTTTCTCTTTTCTAATCTTTATTACCATGGACACAGTGGGATACACAGACCTAGAAACACTAGCCATGTCAAACGACTTACTAGAATCAGTTCACTTCAAACCAAACAAACCACCTTTCTTACCTATTCTCAGAACATGAGACAAAACCACAAACCCACACCCACACACACAAAGGCACCTCCTTCCCCCAAGTAAGTCTGTGACTCTCCAGAGGGTCCTCTGACTGGTGGGCCTTACTATGTTCCCCTGAATTTGCCTGTCCTTTTTCAGATCTGTTCTCCTTGTTCAAATCTGTGAAGTTGACAGGAGCCAGCAGTGAGCCACTACCTGGTTTCTCAGGAAAGGCCCGTCTTCAGAGCTTTCCTGGCATTTGGACATCCTCACATCAGTAGGTACCAAAAAAGACTAACTCTCTCCTTGGTAAATCCAAACAAGTTTTACCACTTGGACTGGGACTAGGACTGGCTCGGGGTTCCTGGCTTCCTTCATCCCAAGTTCAGAGAGTTCCATCACCAAGGAAGTGACGTGAGGTCACTTCCTTCAGGAACTGAATGAGGTCACTGCCTTGGCAACCACATTGTCCTAAGACTTGCTTCCAAGTGTCCCATGAGATAGAGGCTGTCCCTACTTCCTCTGACACTTTCACAAGTTAGAATTCTTTATCAACCATAGGCACTCAGGAACAGCTGTCCACACTGTCCTGCTTTGGTCCATCTTCTCTACATTAAGAAGATAGAGGCTGATTCAGACTCAAACCTTCATCCTGACCCGGTTGTTTCCCATGGAAGATGAGTCTTACTCTCTCAGGTCCTTCATAGTTGCCTACATCTTCTACAGGGATCACTTCTGCATGAATGTTTCAGGTTCTCAGCAGGTGGAAGATCCCCTACATTCCTCTATTGTAAAACCAACCCTTTCCCTGCTCTTCTGTAAAGTTAGATTGAGGAAACAGTGTATGGTTAGGGTTAATAACATGGTCGATTTCGGTTAGGAATCATTCTACTGGATGAATAATGGTATTGGGAACCTGCGATATTTATAAGACTATAGAGGTGATATATAAGTATGAAAACAGAAATCTAGGAATGATTGGAAGACCAGAATGTCATTGGGCACTTGATTGGTATACTTAGCTTTGAATTACGTTCTGCCCAGAGGTTTCAGATAAATAGATCATCAATGTCCTAGGACCTTGTATCTTGGATCATAAAATGTAGAAGAGAACATCCACTCAAACAGGAATAGTCGGTAGGATTAGGAAGATACTTGGTAGGTTTCAATAGAAGAGTGAGTACAGCATTTGGACCAAAAGTTCTTTAGCAATGGGGATACAGTTAGAGAGTAAATGTCAATGTCAGCACATGTGAAGAGTCATTCACAATGATGAACTGGAGAAAAGTTGTAGTAAAGCAGATATCAATAGAGACATTAGGAAATCAGACAAAGTACAAAGTGTGTGAGAGAAAAAGATATTTTTAACAGTGTTGAGGTTGAATATATAATCTGAGGAAGAAACAAATATGTAGTCACCAATAGGAATGATATTTGAGAGCATTTGCCAACCAGGACATGGATGTTGTTAGTAATACATGGTCACATTCAATTTAGGCTTTGGTACAATCATAAGTGGGACCCTTGAATTTTGTGTCAGGAATAATATTGATTTTAAATGTATATGTATATCAGGTGAGTAGAGCATTTCTTCCACCTTTTGTGAAGCAATATTTTGAAGACTTATAAATTAGTATTGGGGATACCAGTGGTGTACCTTGTGTCTATGAATATAGAGATGATGCTTTATTAGAAAATACTGTAAATAAATAACATCACTGGTTCCAACTTTAAATAATGGATTGAATTGATATCTGAAAATATATAGGAAATCTTATATTGATATACATTCATTCATTCCAACCAGTTTTAAATCTAATTTTGATATAAGTATTACGGTTTATCATGAAGAGTGTGTGAGTTTTGCTTCAAAATGATTATGGAAATCGAAAATAATGTTTTTTGAATGAAGTCTCATAAAAAGACCAGTCAAGAAACATGGAGGAATACAAGTGTTCTAAAGCAGGAAGTGATTGAAAGTGAACCAAATGCCTATAAACTTTTGAACTTGTGGATGAAAGGATATATCCTATGTTGTCCATAAACTGAAGAAATATTAATGAACAAGTGTTGAATGAAAATGACCTTCAAATATACATCATCTCCCATAAGATTCTACTTGCATTGATGTTAAACTGGGTCAGTTACTGTAGAAATATTAGGATTTGTAAGCACCATTTAGCAAAGTTAGTTTTCAGTACTAAGAAATAAATATGTATTTCAGTTGGATGAATATTTCTGAGAATAATCTTTTGAAATGTTGATTATAAATCCACATATAGAAACATGAGTGAATTTAGGAAGTGTATAATAAGACACGTGTATTACATATTTTTTAAAAATCTGGAGAGTAGATATATATATATATATATATATATATATATATATATATAGATATAGATATAGATATAGATATAGATATAGATATAGATATAGATAGATAGATAGATATAGATAGATAGATAGAGAGAAACACACTTACCCAGACATTAAAATGTAGCAATATATATGCCATTCGAAATTCATCATGAAATATATATCATCCACATATAAAAAATATTCATTTTACTGAACATGGATTTATGTATAATGTTGTTCATCTAGGAAACATACTCATTGGTTGAATTCCAGTTCCATCAGTATTTAGCGGGAGTGATCTCTTCTCACAATTTGTATCTTCCAAAATCAGTGAGCTCAAAAGAATGTACGTGTGAAACCAGGTAGGATTCTAAAAATGCATAAAATAATACATGTGCTGAATAGGCTACAGAGAAAGGGGGACAGGAATTTACATATGTGTTAACTTTAAAACTCATTGAGAAGTATTACAATGAAAAATTGACTAGATTTATAACACATACCCTTGATAAAGCAGAAGGCAAGTGCAAGTATACACCATGCTTTCTATGAATGGCCTGTATTCCTATTCTGTTAGGTTTCTTTTTCTCCATCAAGTTAGGATTAGTAGTCATAGTCTAGTAGGGTGTGGATTAGTGTTAGGGACTCAGTATTTCAAATGGAAAAAAGCAAAATGAATCTAATGTGTATGCAAATTTGTGCTACACAAAACTCTTCCCACTCTCATCCAGAACAATGCCTTGGCATTACCTTCACCCCAATTAAACACAATTAGTGGAGAAGAGTTCGAAAATCTGTGAATACATATGTGGAAAGGAAAATGCTCAGGAGTTCACAAACTTGGAGGTGGTAGAACAGTTTCCAAAAGTAAGGAAGAGGGTAAACCCTCCACAAACATGGAGCTCTGCTGCCCTAACGACTTTTGATAAACTGCCTCTGAGGTTGGGCCCTTTAAATATTTGTTGTTGTCAGGAGCTTTAGCTTCCTTGGTAGTGACACCATCGATGCTGGCTCTGCATCTATGTGACCTGGACGACATGCTTCCTTATTTTCTAGTGAACATGAGGCAGCAGTTCTGAATTTTCTCTTTTTAATAAACTGTGGCCACTGTGGGCTAAGTGTCTCCCCGTCTGGTCTGTGAAGCCATTTGGACATCCTCAATTTTTCGTGGTGTTTCTCGATGCTGCACTGGGAGTTTGGTATTGCCTTCACGAAATACAAGGAGTTCAACTGGGACACAGTGCTGGAGGGAGTACTCTCACGTGTGGTGGGTCAGGGTTTGCAGGAGAATGCACCGACTAGGCTTATATCCTACATAGCTTTCCCCCTTGACCATAGCAACCTGATTCTGAACATTGCCCTGTTACCTCTGCATATAACAAGATGCCTTTACATATAAGGGTCGGCTGGCTGCACCATGTCAGTCACAAGTCATTTGGAAGCCAATGGCAGATCCACGTGGCCCCAGCACAGATGTTTTTTCACACACCTACACTCCACTGCTCTAGGCCCACTACTCGACAGGGTCCAACTTTCTGGCATTTCTGTTCTACACCAAACAAGGCACTGTCTGGTACACTCATGATCAGCAACAGGACATCCAAAGGTTCTTCAGTGCCACCTGGTCATGGGAATTTCAAAAGTTTCATGGTACTTATCTAGCCATTTTGCAAGGATGATGTTGGAGGCACTGGGGGTTTCAATTTATACAGGAACATTTAAATGGTGAGGAATCCCATTTCATTGAAATCTCTGGAGAACTCTCACAGGCAAAGCTTCCCAAAGAGTGGCCAAAAGGTCACAAGAAACAAGCGCCATTGAGATCTGCAATGTGAGGTACATATGTGTTATTGCTCTCAACTATGGAAGCCAAGTCTTTAAGAATAAAATCATGTGATATCCTGGCTGAGATTCTCCGTTCTCTGTGGAATGCCATCCTGGGCCTAGATCTCAATTTCCAAGGGTGAAACTCATGCTCGGCTGCCAAAAATACCAACATAATTTATGTCAATACTTCTCTGGGGTCAGATCCAGAACTCAGTCTCTAAGGGGAATCACACCAGACTTCATGCCCCGGTTGACCCAGGCATCTCTTCCAACTGCCACACAAATGACCACAATTAAAACCAAAACACTCCCACATGGCTCTCATCTTCTTCCATATAGACACTCATCATCACCTCTGGCTGTAATTTTCCCTGAGGGGCACAGCTAAAGACAGTGTCCAAAATAAGCTCCCTTGCTTCTCATTTGCCGAAGTCAGGGTGGTCTGGACACCCTTCCTGCAAACCAGGAGTGATCAAATAGGCCTGCCATTGATACAGGTCCACTTCTCCAATCTGAGGCCTACTGACAGTGGGGTTTAGATTCTTTATGTGAATTGGAGTCATGAGAAAACCCAAGTACCTATGGGCTAACCTCTGCAGGGATTTGCATAACTAATTTGACCCAAAGGATCCCTATTCTAACTTGATGGAAGTCAGGAACATAACAGAGGAAGGCAAGAGACTTCACCCACAATGACAGCTCTTTTGGCCATTTTGGTTTTGGATGCACACTTGGGATCTTTCTTTAGACCCACCAGGTACTGAGAATCAAAATCACAGCCTCATATAGGGCCAAGAGGCTGATTCATACCCATACCTTTCCAAAGCAATTAAGCAAAGAGCCACAGGTGATGCCCATTTATTTCCATTTGAGAACTTTTTTCTTCAGACTTCACAAAGGGGTGGCCTGAGGCAAAGACCTTCCTGACATTGAGGGCAACAGAACAATAGGTAAGCAAAAGACACAAAGCAGTGTTTCTCCACTGAGACTTTCCTGGTCACACTGATATCTGAGTTTTCTGAGATGGTCGCCATTCCCTTCAGCTATACAGTACATGGCCATGTCACAGAGCTTGGAGGTGGTACATATCTTGGACACAAAACCATTAGACTATTATGGAGAATGGCCAGAATTCAGGAATTCAGGAAGAATACAGAAATTTAGGATGATATTAGTGTTGCCCATGGATAAGGCAAGCTGCAGTCCATTCATAAATTGGGCAAAATGAATGCTGGGAAGCTTTCTACTAGACTGGATACACCCATTGTGGTATTCTTTTTTCTAATGTCTACAACCACAGAGACAGTTGGATACGCAGATATAGAAACACTCACCTTGTCAAAGACTTATTAGAAACATTCCACTCCAAAACAAACAAACCGACATTTATACCTATTCTCAGAACATGAGACAAAAATCACAAACTGTTCTCCACACACACAAAGGCACCTTTTCCCCCAAGTAGGGCTGTGACTATCCGAAGTGTCCTCTGACTGGTAGGCCATACAATGTTCCCAAAAAATGGCCATTCCTGTCATAGATCTGGTCACCTTGGTCAACTCTATGAACTTATCAGGAGCCAGCGGTGAGCCCCTTCCTGTCCTCTCAGGAAAGGCCTCTCTTCAGAGCTTTCCTGGCATTTGGCCACCCTCACAACAGCAGATACCAAGAAAGATTTACTCTCTCCTTGGTAAATCCAATCAAGTGAGCTCACTGGGACTGGGACTGGGAATGGCTCTGGGTGCCTGGCTTCCATGATCCCAAATTCAGAGAGTTCCATCACCAAGAATGTAGGTGAGTTCACTTTGTTCAGGAACTGAATGAGGTAACTGCCTTGGCCACCACTTTGTCCTAAGAGTTGCTTCATATGGTCTTTGAGATGGAGGCTGCCCCTACTTCCTGTGACACTTTCACAAATTAGAATGGTATAGAAACCATAGGTACATGGGAAAAACTCTCCTCCCAGGCCTGGTTTTGTCCTTTTTCCCTACATTAAGAAAAGAGAGGTTGATTCATTTACATACTTACATCCTTTCAAAAGCCATGGAAGATGACTTTTGCTCTCTCAGGTCCTTCATAGCTGCCTACATCTTCTCCAGGGATTATTTCTGCATGGACTTTTGAGATTCTCAGCTGGTTGAAGATCCCCTATCTTCCTGTAATGTAAGATCAACTCTGTCCCTGCTCTTCTTTAAAGTGAGATTGAGTGAACTGTGTATGATTAGGGTTAATACATGTTCAATTTGGGTTTACAATCATTTTGCTGGATGAATAATGGTATTGGGAACCTGTGATATTTATAAGAATATAGACGTAAAATATATGTATGAGAACAGAGATCTAAGAAATATTTGAAGCCCAGAAAGGCATTGGGCCCGTGATTGGGATACTTAGCTTGAAAATTATGTTCTGCACCGAGGTCTCAGATAAATCAATATACAATGGCATAGGACCTTGTACCTCGGATGATTGAATGTAGAAGAGAACATCTAGTCAAAAAGGGAAGATTGTCAGCATGTTTAGGAAGAAGAGTGAGTTTAGGAGTTGGACCAAAAGGTATTTAGCAATAGTGTTTCGGTTGAAGAGTGAATGTAAATGTCAGCACATGTGAAGAGACAGTCACAATGATGAAATGGGGAAAATATGTAGGAAAGCAGATATCAATGGGGACCTTAGGAAATCAGGCAATGTGTAAAGTGAGTGATAGGATTATATATTTTCAACAGGCTTGAGGTTGAATATATAATCTTAAGAAGAAACAAAAATGCAGTCACAAATAGGATTGACATTTGAGAGCATTAGGCAAACTGGACATGGATGTTTTTAGTAATCCATGTTCACTTACCATTTAGGCTTTGGTACAATCATAAGTGTGACCTTTGCATTTTGTGTCCAGAATACTACTGTGGTAAAATGTATATGTAGATCAGGTGACATGAGTATTTCTTCCATCATTACAGGGACCAAAATTCTGAAAACTTATAATTTAGTACTGGAGATACAAATAGGTGTACCCTGTGTTGATGATTATAGAAATCATGCATGAATAGACCATATAGTGAATAAAGTATATCACTGGTTCCAACTTGAAATAATGGATTGATTTTACCTGTGAAAATATATAGAAAATCATATATATATATATATATATATATATATATATATATATATATATATATATATACACACACAATCATTCCAATCAGTTATTTATCTAATGATAATATTAGGATTACAGTTTATTATGAAGAGTGTGTGAGTTTTGCTTCAAATATGATTATGGTATCGAAAATATTGTGTTTAGCAAGAAGTCTATTGAAAACACCAGTAAAGAAACATGGAGGAATACATGTGTTCTGAAGTAGGAAGTGATTGAATGTGAACCAAATGCGTATAAATATGTGAACTTTTGGATGAAAAAATATATCCTATAATGTCCATGAACTGAAGAAATTGTAATGTACCAGTTTTGAATAAAAATTAACTTCAAAATAAACATCATGTTCCATAGGAATCTACTTGCATTGATGTTAAAATGGGTCAGTTACTGTAGAAATATTAGGATTTGTAAGCACCTATCACTGAAGTTAGTTTTCAGTACTAGGATACCAATATGTATTTCAGGTGGTTGAGTATTTATGAAAATAATCTTGTGAAATGTAATTTATAAATACACATACAGGAATATGAATGAATTTAGGGAGTGTATAATAAGACATATATATTTCATATTTTGGAAAATCTGAAGAGTATATATATGCGTGTATATATATATATATATATATATATATATATATATATATATATATACACATATACACATACACACACACACACACACACACATTAATATGTAGCAATATATATGCTGATCGAAATTCATCATGAAATATAAGTCATTCACATATCCAAAAATATTCATTTTACTGAACATGGATTTAAGTATAATGTTTTTCACTAGGAATCTCACCCATAGGTTGAATTTTCAGTTCCATCAGTATTTAGGGGGATTCATCTCTTCTCACAATTTTTATATTCTAAAGTCAGTGAGCCCACAAGAATCTGCTGAATAGGCTACAGAGAAAGGGAGACAGGAATTTACATA
Organism: Callospermophilus lateralis; assembly: GCF_048772815.1. Classification (NCBI taxonomy): domain Eukaryota; kingdom Metazoa; phylum Chordata; class Mammalia; order Rodentia; family Sciuridae; genus Callospermophilus; species Callospermophilus lateralis. The sequence goes on along the minus strand of NC_135313.1, from coordinate 127,880,203 downwards.
TGTGTTAATTTTAAAAACTCATGGAGAAATATTACAATGAAAAGTTGAGTAGATTTATAACACATACTCTTGATAAAGCAGAAGGCAAATCCAAGTATACACCATGCTTCCAATGAAAGGCCTATATTTCTATTCAATTAGGTTTCTTTTTCTCCCTCTTATTAGGATTAGTAGTCAGAGTCTAGTAGGGTATGGGTTAGTGTCAGGGATTCAGTATTTCAAATGAATAATAGGAAAATGAATCTAATGTGTATGCAAACATGTGCTACACAAAAATCTTCCCACTCTCATCCAGAACAATGCCTTGATATAACCATTGCTCCAAGTAAGACACAATTAGTGGAGAGGAGTTAGAAAATCTGTGAATAAATATGTGGAATGGAAAATGCTCAGGAGTTCACAACACTGGAGGTGGTAGAACAGTTTCCATAAGTAACGGTAAGGGTAAACACTGCACAAACATGGAGCTCTGCTGGCCTAATGACTTCTTGAGAAACTTCCTCTGAGTTTGGGCACATGAAATATATGTAATTGTCAGGAGATTTAGCTTCGTTTGTAGTGACACCAACAAATCTGGGTCTGCATCTATGTGACCTGGACGACATGATTCCTTATTTTCTAATGAACTTGACGAAGCAGTTCTGAATTCTCTCTTTGTAGGCAAACTGTTGCCACTGGGAGCTAAGTGTCTCCCCCTCTGGTCTGTGAAGCCATTTGGTCATCCACCAATTTTCGTGGTGTTTTTTACTGCTGCACTGGGAGTTTGCTATTGGCTTCACGAAATACAAGGAGTACAACTGAGACACAATCCTGGAGGGAGTTCTTTCACGTGTGGTTAGTCAGGGTCTCCAAGAGAATGTACGAACAAGTCTTCTATCCCACATAGCTTTCCCCGTTGACTACAGCAACCTGATTCTGAACATTGCCCTGAAACATCTCCATATAACAAGATGCCTTTACATATAAGGGTCTGCTGCCTGCCCCATGTCAGTCATAAGGCTTTAGGAAGCCAATGGCAGATCCAGGTTGTCCTACAAAAAATACTTATTCACACACCTAAAGTCCACTGCTTGACGCCCACTACTCAGCAGGCTCCAACTTACTGGCATCTATGTTGTACACCATTATCACGAAACCCAGTCAATCAAGGCACTGTCTGGTACACTCATGATCAGCAACAAGACATCCAAAGGTTTTCCAGTGCCACCTGGTAGTGGGAAATTCAAAAATTTCATGGTAATTATCTAGCCATTTTTCAAGGATGAAGTTGGAGGCACTGTGGGTTTCAATTCATTTAGGAACCGTGAAATGGTGAGGAAGCTTATTTAAATGAAAACTCTGGAGAAATCTCAAAGCAAGCCTTCCCAAAGAGTGGCCAAAACGTCACATGAATCCAGGCCAATTGAGGTCTACAATGTGAGGTCTATGTGTGTTTGGACTCTCAACTACGGCTGCCAAGTCTTTAAGAATAAAATCATGTGATATCTTGGGTTAGATACCCCGAGTTCTGTGGAAAGCCAACCTGGGCCTAGATCTCATTTTTCAAGGGTGACTCTCATGTGTGGCATCCTAAAATCCCAACACTATTTATTGCAATTCTTCTCTGGAGGTCAGTTCCAGAACTCAGTCTCTAAGGGGAATCACACGAGAGTTCAAGCCCAGGTGGACCCAGTCATCTGTTCCAACAGCCACACAAATGTCCACAATTGAAACCAACACACTCCCACATGGCCCTCATCTTCTTCCATATAGATACTCATCATATCCTCTGGCTGGAGGTTTCCATGAGGGGCACAGACCAAGAGAGTATAAAAAATAAACTCCCTTGCCTCTCATTTGCCTTTAGTCAGGGTGACCTGGACACACTTCTTTTGAACCAGGAGTGATCAAATAGACCTGCCATTAATACTGCTCCACATCTCCAATCTGAGGCCTACTGACTTTTGGTTTAGATTCTTTATGTGAATTGGAGTCATGAGAAAACCCAAGCACCTCTGGCCTAGCCTTTGCAGGATTTGAAGAACTCATTTGACCCAAGGATCCCTATTCTCACTTAATGGTGGACAGGAACCTTACAGAGGAAGGCAAGAGACTACATCCCAATGACTGCTCTATTGGCAATTTTTGTTTTGGATACACACATGGGAAATTTCTTTAGATCCATCTGGTGCGGAGAATCTAAGCCACAGCCTCACAGGGCCAAGGGGATGATTCAGACACATCCTTTTCCAAAGCAATTAAGCAAACAGCCACAGGTATGCCAATTCATTTCCATATGAAAACTGTTTTCTTCAGGCTTCACAAAGGGTTGGCCTGAGTCAAAGACCTTCCTGACATTCAGGTCAACAGAACAATAGGTAAGCAAAAGGCCCAAAGCAGGGTTTCTCCACTGAGAATTACCTGGTCACACTGATATCTGAGTTTTTTGAGATGTTCGCCATTCCCTTCAACTATCCAGTTCATGACCATGTCACAGAGCTTGGAGGTGGGACATATCTTTTACACAAAACCATGAGCCTATTCTGGAGAGTGGCCAGAATTCAGGAAGAAAATAGGAACTTAGGAAGATAGCAGGTGTTCCCCATCATAAGGCAAGCTGCAGTCCATTCATAAATGTGGCAGGATGAATGCTGGGAAACTTTCTGCTGGACAGGACACATCCATTGATGCATTCTCTTTTCTAATGTCTACAACCACGGACACAGTGGGATACACAGACATAGAAATACTCGCCTTGTCAAACGACTTACTAGAAACTGTTCACTCCAAACCAAACAAACCGACTTTTCTACCTATTCTCAGAACATGAGACACAACTACAAACCCACAACCACACCCACAAAGGCACCTCCTTCCCCCATGTGGGTCTGTGACTATATGGATTGTCCTCTCACTTTGGGCCATACTATGTTTTCCCGAAATGGCCTGTCCTGTTTCAGATCTGGTCTCCTTGGGCAACTCTGTGAAGTTGTCAGGAGCCAGCGGTGAGCCACTACCTGCTTTCTCAGGAAAAGCCCTGCTTCAGATCTTTAATGCATTTGGCCTTCCTCACATCTGTAGGTACCAAGAAAGACTGACTCTGTCCTTGGTAAATCCAAACAAGTGAGACCACTGGAACTGAGACTGGGACTGGCTCTGGGTGCCTGGCTTCCTGGACCCCAAGTTCAGAGAGTTCCATCACCAAGGATGTGAGGTGAGGTCACTTCCTTCAGGAACTGAATGAGGTCACTGCCTTGGCAACCACTTTGTCCTACCAGTTGCTTCCAAGGGTCACATGAGATGGTGGCTGCCCCTACTTCCTGTGACACTTTCACAAGTTAGATTGGTATATCAGCCATAGGAACCCGGGAACAGCTCTCCACAGAGGCCTGGTTTGGTCCATCTTCTCTACATTAAGAAGAGAGAGGATGATTGAGACATAACCCTTCATCCTGACCAGGTTTTTTGCCATGGAAGATGACTTTTGCTCTCTCAGGTCTTTCATAGCTGCCTACAACTTATCCAGTGATCATTTCTGTATGGACATTTGAGGTTCTCAGCAGGTGGAAGATCCCCTACATTCCTGTATTGTAAGATCAACTCCTTCCCTGCTCTTCTGTAATGTTTAATTGAGATAACAGTGTATGGTTATAGTTAATAACATGTTAGATTGGGTTAAAAATCATACTGCCGGATGAATAAGGGTATTGGAACTTGCGATATGTATAAGAATATATAGGTGAAATATATGTATAAAAACAGAAATCTAAGTAAGATTTGAAGCCCAGAAGGGCATTGGGACCTTGATTGGTATATGAAGCGTTGAATTACGTTCTGCACAGATGTCTCAGATACATCGAAATACAATGGCATAGGACATTGTATCTTGGATGATTGAATGTTGAAGACAACATCCAGTCAAAAAAGGATAGTCGGTATTGATAGGTTAATAAAATACGTACTTTTCACTTCCTGTTTTTCTGTATGCTTAACAAAACACTGTTGCAATCTTGAGAAATGTTTGCTAATCTTTTTCCCAGAATGTGCTGTTCCCAACTGCCAAAGGGCAGAATGTACTCCCTCACTTTGTGTCATGGAAACCGCCCACTCGCCCTCACCCATCAGTAAACTTTCCTCCCTTCCCTCTCCAAGGATAGTATATAAGCTCTGCTTAAGCTGTTCTCAGGGCTCTCTGCTTTATTCAAGTGAGCTCTGAGGCCCAGCATTTTGAACCCCAAATAAACCCTTTGCTGTTTTATGAGACAATCTCTTGGTGGTTTCTTATTCCGAAGCTAGCCCGACCTTTACATATTAAGGTTCCACCGAGTTCCAGCAGTGGCTGACGAGAGACCCCAACAGGCTCCTCTCGGAGCAAGAAAGGCGCTTCTTTCTGGTTTCATGTTTCAGGTTAGGGCTTGGCAAAATCACTGGCGATGAAGAGCCTGAGCTCTCTCCTATGGTGGCAGAGAGACGTGTCACAGAGACACAGGGCACGTCCTTGGGGAACGCCCCAGAGGACTCGGGAAATCAAGGAACAATTGTCTCCTCAACTCAGTGATATTTTGTTTCAGATTTGGTATTGCCATCCCATCGGGTTTTGCCAGCTACTCAGTCCTGGTCTCAGAGTTGGACGTCCTTTGCCTGTCTTTATTGTCTTGTATTGTCTGTGTCCTGTGTCATTGCTTTTACTGTTTGTGTACCTTTCATTATGGGACAGAACACTTCAATGCCTCTGTCGCTGACCCTTGATCACTGCACCAAAGTCCGTTTAAGGGCTCAGATATTTCTTATTTAGTAAAACACTGGACCTGGCAGACTCTCTGTGCCTCAGAATGGCACACCTTTGAAGTCAGATGGCCCCTAGAAGTATCTTTCTACTTCCCATTAATTTAAAAAGTTAGAGATATTGTCTTTTAGCCGGGGCCATATAGCCATCCGGATCAACAGCCATATATCTTAACTTGGCAGGACCTCTGCAAATCTCCTCCTCCATGGGTGAAGTCTTTACTTGCCCCTGCCCCCGCTCCTACTCCTTTCCCCATGATCTCTCAAACCCTATGAGCCTCCACCTCCTCCACCCTCTGTTCTCCCTGAGTCACAAGATTTGACTCTACTGGACTCTCCTCCCCCTACTTATCCCCTGCCCTCGTCCCCTAACCCACAACACCCTCTAAGTGATTCTCCTTCTGCTGGCTCAGCCTCTCTGCCATTGGAGGAAGCTAAGCCAGCCCAGCGCCCTCCAGATAACTCCCCCGTGGCACAAACACCCACTCTTTCCCTTGAGGAAGCTGGCCCGGCTGAAGAAACTCGCCAGCGCCGAATGATTGAAAACCTTGGAAATCCAGTGAAGCACCCCCTCCGTCCCTATGGGCCAACGATTGAGGATGCCATGGGGGAAAAATGCAAGCCTACCAGTATTAGCCTTTCTCCTCTTCAGACCTATATAACTGGAAAAATAACTATCCCCCTTTTTCTGAGGAACCCACCTGGCTCACAGGTCTGGTTGAGTCATTGATGTTTTCACACCAGCCTACTTGAGATGACTGCCAACAACTCCTAGGGACTCTCTTCATTACAGAGAAAAAAAGAGAATCCTCCTGAAAGCTAGAAAAAATATCTTCAGACCAGATGGGTGACCAACACAACTTTCCAACATAATCAAAGCCGGCTCACCTTTGAACCGACCCAACTGGGATCCCAAAACATTTGAAGGTATGAAGAATCTGTCCACTTATCACCGGGCTGTAATAGTGGGACTCTGAGTGGTGCTAGGCGACCAACTAATTTGGCCTAGGTAAGAGAGAATATTCAAGGGCCTGTTGAATCTCCCTCTATGTTTCTAAAGAGAATTATGGAGGAATATATGAGATATACTCCTTTCCATTCTTAGGCAGAGGATCAAAAGGCACCTGTCACGATGGCCTTTATTGGACAAGCTGTCCTGGATATTAAAAGAAATTTACATAGCTTAGATGGATTAAAAGATATGACTTTGAGAGATTTAGTCAGAGATGCCGAGAAGGTATACTATAAGAGAGAAACTGAGGAAGAGAAAAGAGCAAAGGGAGGATAAAAGAAACTAAGACTAAGACTAATACAGACTAAGGCGTTGACTAAGGTCATGGTCACAACAACAAATAGGCCAGAAATTAAGAAACAGGGAGACAGGAAAGGATACCTGAACCCATGCCAGATGCCACCCCTGGCCTCAGATCAATGTGCCTACTGTAAAGAAAAAGAACACTGGCAAAGAGTGCCCCAGAAATAGACAGCCACACCAGTCAACCATTCTGACTCTAGAGGATGACTACGAAAGTTGGGGCTCAGATCCCCTCCCCGAGCTCAGGCTCACTTTTGAAGTGGAGGGGACCCCAGCAAACTTTGAAGTGGATAAAGGGGCAATATACTCTGCCCTTAAGGCCCAATTTGGCCCTCTAACAAAAAAAAAAGGGTCTATAATTCAAGGGGCTAATGGCAGTAAATATCGGGCTTGGACAACTAAGAAGACCATGGACCTGGGGAAAGGAAAAATCCATCACTCCTTCCTAGTTTTCCCAGAATGGCTGGCCCCATTAATGGGTAGAGATCTCCTCACCAAGCTTGGAGCCAAAATAACTTTTAACCCTGAAGGACCCAAGTGGAATTTCTAAATTCTACATCTAAAATCTCCTATAGTCACTCTTCTATCTATGTAATTAGAAAATGTATATCAACTCACTCACATTATTTCAAAGAAACTGCAGGCTTTCCTGAAGAATCAAGAACAGAGTTTTCCAATAACCAACTCACAGCAAAAGGAAATAACCGAATGGTTACAAAAGCCTGTCAGGTCCATCAATTGGTTAATGCTTACCCTTCCAAGCTTCCTGCAGGAAAGCACCTACGAGGAAGCAGACCAGGACAATTCTGGGAAGTGGACTTTACTGAAATAAAGCCAGGAAGGTATGGACTTAAATATCTCCTAGTCTTTGTAGATACAATTTCAGCATGGATTGAAGCCTTCCCCACAAAAAAAAAAAAAAAAAAAAAAAAAAAAAAGGGCGCAAATCAAGAAGATCCTGAAAGATCTTTTTCCAAGATACGGCCTGCCTAAGGTAATAGGGTCTGATATTGGACCAGTGTTCATGACCCAGGTAAGTCAGGGGTTAGCCAGGACCCTGGGGATTAATTGGAAGTTACATTGTGCTTATATATCCCAGAGTTCAGAACAGGAAAGAATAAATAGAACCATTAAAGAGACCTTAACGAAATTAAGCTTAGAGACTGGCATAAAAGATTGGACTATGCTCTTGCCTTATGCACTGTTTCATGTAAGAAATACTCACTCTTTTTTTTTGTGTAACCTCACCCCCTATGAAATGCTCTATGGAGCCCCTCCTCCAGTAAGGGACCTATCCCAAACTCTAAGACCTAACGATCCCTTCCACACCTCCATGCTTGACAGACTTAAAGCTCTTGAAAGAACTCAGCAATACCTGTGAAAACAACGGGCCACTGCTTACCAACCTGGGGACGAGGGGACTCCATATGGATATAAAGTAAGAGACTTCGTCTACTTAAGACAACATTAGGTGTCATCCCTGGAACCCCTCTGGAAAGGACCATACCAGGAGCTACTTATAACACCTAGAGTGGTAAAGGTAGACAGAATCACTTCCTGGATCCATGCCTCTCATCTGAAGCCTGTGCCCTGTCCAGACTCTGGCTGGAACCTGGAAAAGACTGGTAAAAATTTCAAATTGCGCATTCACCATGTGGATAAAGCTATAGACTCTCCACTTGACCACCAGTACTCCTAACCCTCATCAGCCCGTTCAGCAGCTTTGGCTGATCACAAATACTAGTTTACAAGAAGTATAATCTATCTTGCATATAGCCCCCTTAGGGACCTGGTGGCCATCTCTTCACCCAAACATTTGTCAGCTGGCTATTGGTCTTTCCTATTGGGATATCCCTGATGAAGGGGATCCCACTAAAATTCCATTAAATCCCATCTGTACCATATAAAATGGAAACAAATATTATGGATGTAGGGACACACGAGTCAGACGCAGGTTGGCTAGCCTAGATTACTATGTTTGGCTGGGGGACTATCAAAGCCACAAACAGCCACGGCTGTGTGTGGGAAAGCCGACTTCTTCTGTAAGTCATGGGGATGTGAGCATACAGGGGCTGCCTGATGGAACCCAAACTCCTCATCAAATTTAGTACACAGCATTGGCCATATTACCAATTACATAACCAAACTGATGGCCCCCAGAGGGGTCTCTAGATCCTCAAATTCTGCAGGAACTGTTTAACTTCTGCAAGTGCTCAAAAGGGTGAAAGGAGATTCCCCTATGTGGAAGCCTTTTCCCTCCTTCACTCACATCCTGAACTATGCTTCCCCAATAGATCCTCACCCTCAGCCTTCTGCTCCAGAATCTCTGCTGTCACTCCCACCTAAGCAATCTGTTTTGTCTCCTCCAATTACTTGATCAAAAACCCAAACCTCCACCGGTTCTCAGACCATTGTCCTTCTGCTGAGGTAGAAGGTACTGAGGTAGCCCTCCACCCACTCATTCCTCTCTTCTCCTGTCAGTGCCAGCACCGGGTCCCACCAGGTCCTCTTACCAGCTAACCCAAAGCTCAAACCAGATGAGGAGACCCCTCAGACCCTTATTCAAGTTGTAATGAAAATGACCTTTAAAGTTGCTTTGTCATCACTGAAAACAGGTTAATAAGAATTTAAAGTCCCTCACAGGCTTTGTTGGATACTCACTCCTGTCTTCCCCTCTGCTCCAAATGTTCTACTGCTCCTGTTTTTCTTCCTAGAAAAATCCCAAACCTCTTTCCAATTATTCTTTTACATCTCTCCTTCCTCATTCTCAGATACTCGGAGCTGCTTTCAGCCCCACCTTCTGCATTTTTCAATGTTGTACCATTCCCACAGAAAAGTCTTAACTGACTTTCTCCAGAAGTCTCCTCAATGGCTGACTTTAGGACTTTAGGCAAAAGAGTCCCTATAAAAGAGTTCAATGTAGATAAACTTTCTCTTTTCATGTTGCATTGTTCAACTTGGTTACTGGATAAAAAACACAGCACATCTAAGCTAGACACCCCCTTAGTAGTTTTTCACAAAATATGTGAACAAGGCCTCTGGCCTTAGCTGAGGCTTCACAGAGATGGCTACATTTCTAAGATAAAGAAGTTACCAACTGAACTTTATGGTAACAGCTGGCAGGGGAAAAAAAGAAAGGGAAGAAAAAGCTCTCCCCCTCCCAGGTATCCTTGAAAAGTTAACTTGCCCAGAACAGAGGAAAAAACAGAAACAAAAACTGTTTTTTGTGAACTTCTGCAGACTGTGAACTTCTGAGCCCCTTCCCTTACATGTTTGGTACAAAATTCTGAAACTATCTAAACTTGGGGTTCAGGGGATTAATTGATTACAACAGAAGCCATGCCCTCTGAATCTGGTTGCATCCAAATAGGAATGTTTCCCTATCTTCGGTGCTATCTTTGGTGCCTTGCCTTGTCCGTCCTTACAACCATATAATTCTATATACTTAAACATTGTGTATGTTTTCATAAAATGATCAACAGATGTGATTAATTTTGTAATGATGCAGATGTTTCCCAGAGTGCACTATCATGATGCAGGTTCATTTCGAGATCAAATAGGAGGGCATCCAACCTGGTTCCACTGGGAACATATACCCTCACTTTAGCCATCCTATTAGGAATAGGAGTTGCTGCAGGGGTGGGCACAGAAACCACTGTCCTCATCCATGGGACACAACAAATGAACCAATTAGAAGCAGCAATAGACCAAAACTTAAAGATATTAGAAACCTCCTTCAGAGCTTTGCAGGAATCTTTTACCTCTCTATCTGATGTTGTTTTACAGGACAGTCGGGGGTTGGACCTCTTCTTCATGAGAGAAGGGGGCCTTTGTGCTGCATTGAAGGATGAATGTTGTTTTTATGCCGACCATACTGGAGTTGTAAATAAATCTATGAGTAAAATAAAGGGACACCTTGAAGAGCATCAATGAGAGAGAGAGGCCCAAAAAGTGTGGTTTGAGTCTTGGTTCACACATTCCCCCTGGTTAACTATGCTTTTATCAACCCTGGCCGGTCCAATAATAATATCCATATTATTGCTAACTATAAAACCCTGTTTGCTCAACCGTGTAATTTCTTTTCTCCAAGCTCAAATTGGACAAGTTAAACATATGGCAATACCCCACTAGCAGACATAGAGTGTACACCCCCTAATGATCACTTTTATGATTAAAAGTAGCCAGAAGAAGACGTGGGGAATAAAAGGTTAATAAAATAGCTACTTGTCACTTCCTGTTTTTCTGTATGCTTAGAAAAACACTGTTGAAATATTGACTACTGTTTGCTAATCTTTTTCCCAGAATGTGCTATCCCCAGCTGCCAAATTGCAGAATGTACTCCCTCACCCGGTTGCACGCAAACCGTACACTCACCCTGACCCATCAATAAATTTCCATCCCTGCCCTCTCCAAGGAAAGTATATAAGATCGCTTAAGCTCTTCTCAGGGCTCTCTGCTTTATTCAAGTGACCTCTGAGCCCCAGCATGATGGACCTCCATTAAACCCTTAGCTGTTGCATAGGACAGTCTCTTGGTGGTCTTTTCCTCTGACGCTCGTCTGAACATTATTGGATGATTGAATGTAGAAGAGAACATCCAGTCAAAAAGGGAATTGTAGGTAGGATTAGGAAGGTAGTCCGTGGGTTTAGGAAGTAGAGTGAGTGTAGGATTGGAAACAAAAGTTTTTTAGCAATTTGGTTTCGATTAGAGAATGAATTTAAATGTCAGCACATTTGAAGAGTCAGTCACAATGATGAACTGGGGAAAACTTGTAGGTAAGCAGATATCAATAGAGACATTATGGAATCAGGCAAAGTATTAAGTGAGAGATAGGCTTAGACATTTTCAACAGGGTTGAGTTTGAATATATAATCTTAGGAAAATTCAAATTTGTAGTCACAAAAGGATTGACATTTGAGAGCATTAGGCAACCTGGACATGGATGTTTTTAGTAATCCATGTTCACTATCCATTTAGGCTTTGGTACAATCAAAAATGTGAACTTTGAATTTTGTGTCCAGAATATTTCTGTGATTTAATGTGTATGTAGAACAGGTTACATGAGTGTTTCTTCAACCATTTCTCGGAGTAATATTGACTGACTACTACTGACTGATAGGTATAGTTTCTTTATGTGATTTGGAGTCATGATAAAACACAAGAACCACTTCAGGGCTTGAAGAACTCATTTTACCTAAAAGATCTCTTTTCTCCCTTGATGGAGGTCAGAAACCTAACAGAGAAAGGAGAGACTTCATCAACAATGACTGCATTTTTTGCCATTTTGATTTTGGATGCACACATGGTATCTTTCTTTAGATCCATCAGGCGTTGGGAATCTAAGCCTCAGCCTCACAGAGGGCCAAGAGGCTTATTCAGACACATCGCTTTCCAAAGCAATTAAGCAAAGAGCCAAAGGTGATGCCCATTCATTTTCATTTGAAAACTGTTTTCTTCAGGCTTCACAAATGGGTGGCCTGAGGCAAAGACCTTCCTGACATTGTGGGCAACAGAACAATAGGTAAGCAATAGGGCCAAAGCAGGGTTTCTCCACTGAGACTTTCCTGATCACACTGTCCCTGCTCTTTTGTAAAGTTATATTGAGGGAACAGTGTATGGTTAGAGTTAATAACACGTTTGATTTGGGTTAGAGATCATTCTTCAGGATGAATAATAGTTTTGGGAACCTGTGATATTTACAAGAATATGTAGGTGAAATATAAGTAGGAAAACAGAAATCTAGGTAAGATTTGAAGCCCAGAAGAACATTGGGCCCTTGATTGGGTTACTTCGCTTTGAATTTATTTCTGCCCACATGTCTCAGATAAATTGATATACAATGGCATAGAACCTTGTACCTTGGATAATTGAATGTTGAAGAGAACATTCAGTCAAAAAAGGAAAGTATGTAGGATTAGGAAGATAGTTGCTAGGTTTAGAATCAAGAGTGAGTATAGGATTTGGACCAAAAGTTCTTAAGCAATACGTTTTCGGGTACAGAGTTAATGTAAATGTCAGCACATGTGAAAAGTCAGTCACAATGATGAACTGGGCAAAATATGTAAGAAAACAGATATCAATAGAGACATTAAGAAATCAGACAAAGTATAAAGTTAGGGATAGAATTACACATTTTCAACAGGCTTGAGATTGAATATATAATCTTAGGAAGAAACTGATATATAATCAACAATAGGATTTACATTTGAGAGCATTAGGCAACCTGGACATGGATGTTTTTGGTAATCCATGCTCACTTTCCATTTAGGCTTTGGTACAATCATAAGAGTGACGTTTGCTTTCTGTGTCCAGAATATTAGTGTGATAAAATGTATATGCAGTTCAGGTGACATGAGTATTTCTTCCACCATTACTGGGAACAATATTTTTAAGATGTTTAAATTCGTATTGGGGGAATGAAGAGGTGTACCCTGTGTCAATGAATATAGAAATAATGCATGAATATACCATACTGTGAATAAATAATATAACTTTTTTCAACTTTAAATAATGCATCGATTTGATATATGAAAATATACAGGAAATCTTAAATTGATATACATACATTTATTACAACCAGTTATACATCCAACGGTTATATTAGTGTTATTGTTTATCATGAAGAGTGTGTGAGCTTTTCTTCAAAAGTAATTATGCAAATCAAAAATAATGTGTTTTAAATGAAGTCTCATGAAAAGAGCATTCAAGTAACCTGGAGGAATATATGTGTTCTGAAGCAGGAAGTTATTGATATTGAAACAAATGCCTATAAATTTGTGATCTTGTGGATGAAATATAAACTGAAGGAATAGTAATGTACCACTCTTGAATTAAAATGAACCGCAAAATACACATCATGTCCCATTGGAAACTACTTGCATTGATGTTAAACTGGGTATTGTTTAGAAATATTAGGATTTGTATGCACCATTCACTGAAGTTAGTTTTCAGTACTAGGAAAAAATTTATATTTCAGGTGGATGAATATTTCTGATAATAATCTTTTGAAAAGTTGAACATAAATCCACATGCATGAATATGAATGAGTTTAAGGAGTGTATAAACTGACTCATATATTTCAAATTTTGAAAAATTTGGAGAGTGTATATATATATATATATATATATATATATATATATACACACACACACACAGATATTAAAAACCAACAACATATATGCCAATCGAAATTCATCATAAAACATATATAATCCACAGATGCAAAAGTATTTATTTCACTGAAAATGGATTTATGTATAATGTTGTTCTACTAGGAAGCTCACTAATAGGTTGAGTTTTCAGTTCCAGCAGCATTTAGGAGCAGTGATCACTTCTCAAAATTTGTATCTGCCAAGTCAGTCACCTCACAAAAATGTTTGTGTGATACCAGGTAGGATTCCATATGTGCATATAAAAATACATGTGCTGAATAGGCTACAAAGAGAGGAGACAGGAATTTGTTGAGAACCACAGCTGAAGGGGCCCCAGCAAACTTCCAGCTGCCAGCACATTTCCAGCTGCCAGTTGATTATTGGCTCACAGCAGCCCCAGCAACATCTAGCTGATTGGGTCCTCTGTGGTGATGCACATTGTGTTGTTTCCCTGCCCTTTCAAACCACAGAGCTGCTCATTGGGGGACTTTTTTGGCTCCACCCACGTGACCCAGCCAATTGGCCTCAAGAACAGGAGGATATTGGGAGGTGGAGAGGCTTATGGGTGTGAGAGAGACTTTACAAGGAAGACAGTGGTGACAGTTGGGCTCTGAGGGTTTTTCCTGAGGAGCTATTTTGCTTGGCTTGTGTGGTTCTAAAAATAAAATTCAATTCTCTTGACAAGTGCCTCCTGAATTGTGCCCAGCCAGACTGCAGCATTTGGTGGCTCACACGGGGAGTGACTGAGGGTAAGTGATAAGTTAAACTGCTCGGCCCTGAGGGCAGGGCGAAAGGATGGGTAGCCATTTTAAAATTCCTCTTTTGTTTTCCTTCACTTTGGTTTAAGTTGCCTGTCCCTGGAGATGAGTGAGACGAAAAAAAAAAAAAAACTGCTCGCATCTGAGGAAAAACTATTTAAGTCTGAGGAACAGACAGGGATAAAGGACGAATGCACATTTCAGGAGGATAGAAAGGCTATAATAACTTTTTGTTGTTCCCTTTTTATTTCATTCTGTCTTGGTTTTGTTTGGTGTCATCTTGTTGGTTTGTATTATAGTAGAATTACTGAATCAGAAATTAGTAAATAACAAACTGAAAGAGTGTTAAGTAAATTGTTAGAGGAAGGAGGCATTTCAGGAAAATCAAGAACAGTCAGAGCATTCATTGATACAATACAAATGTAGCCCATGTCTTTTTAAGGAGGATTTGTTGAATATATCACAATGGAATCATCATGGTGAATATTTAAAAAGAATAGAAAAGAACAGCCCAGGGACTCTGCCAGTTAGCACATTGCCATTGTGGACGTTCATATCTGGTTTGCTTAGTCCAAAGCCTTCAGTTCAGACAAAGATAGAGGAACAAAGCTTAGAGCAGAAAAGGCCATCAGTGGGAAAGTTACAAAAGGAGACTGCTACTAACAACTTTCTATCACCAGAGGGCGTAAATACCCAACCAACAGCGCCACCTCTACAGGAGACTGTGATTAACACCTTTCTATCACCAGAGGATGTAAATGTCCAACTAAAAAGGCTACCTCCATATGCTGGGAGGCCCCCAACCCCCGCAGTCGATAGATCGGATCCTGAGACAGGATCTTAAGTATTAACATGACCTCTATTTGAGGTAGGAGGTCAGCGAATTCACCACTCTTTAAATTTCAAAACAGTGAAGCAGCTAAAAGAGTCTGTAACAACCTATGGTCCTCAAGCACCATTCATAGTAAGCTTGGTCGAATCCATTAACAACTTGAACATGACGCCAGCAGAATGGGCTAATATGTGTAAAGCTGTGCTAAATGGAGGTCAATACCTGTTACGGAAGGTTGCCAATGAGTAATTTTGCAAGGAGACGGCTAGGTGAAATGCAGCAGCTGGTTATCCTCAGAGAAATCTAGAAATGTTGTTAGGAGAGGGACCTTATGATGATTAGCGCCAACAAAATTGGATATGATCCTGGCGTATACGCAAAAATTGCTGAAGAGGCGGTTAGGGCACGGAAGACTTTACAAGGATATGGAGGTTTACAAGGTCAATTATCTAAGGTAATACAAGGAGCTAAAGAATCATAAGCTGAATTTGTAGATAGCTTTATTCAAACAGCTACCAGAGTTTTTGGGGAATACAGAACAAGCAATGCCATTAATAAAACAACTGTCTTATGACCAAGCAAATCGTTGGTGAAGAGATATCAACAGACCATGGAAACATGAAGATTTAAACACATTTATTAAATTATGTAGAGACATTAATGAACAAGAGCAAGTCATGGCAGCTGCAGTAAAACAGGCTTTAGATGCCAGAGACATTGATGAACAAGGGCCAATTGTGGCAGCTGCAGTAAAACAGGCTTTAGATGCCAGGAAAAGCACATGCTACAATAGTGAATGAACAGGATACTTTAAAAGGAATTGCCCCATAGGAGGACGGTTTAACAAAACTAGGTATCAAAGGAGTAGAATACCTGGTATTTGCCCACGATGTCGTAGAGGGAGACACTGGGCTAATGAACGCCATTCTCAAACCACCATAGAGGGTATTTCATTATCAAAAAACGAAAAAAGGACTAGGTGTTTATCCACGATATCATGGCGAAAGGCTTCGGTCTCCATTGCCAAAAAATCAACATGGGGCCCCAATGCTCTGGGGCCCAAAACCACAAATATACGGAGCACTGGAAGAACCCAGCAACCCCATCAGATTAGTGCCCAGGATACATTGTCCATCAGATCCTTCATCAGATAAACCAGAGGGAGCACAGGGTTGGACATCTGCGCCTCCACCAGATCAGTACTAACTCCAGAGATGGGAGTTCAAATCATTCCCGCAGGGGTGAAAGGACCTCTTCCCAAAGGAACAGTAGACATATTTTTTGGATGCAGCTCTTCTACTCTAAAAGAACTTATGATTAGTCCTGGGGTAATTTATCCTATTATGAAGGTGAAATAAAAATTATTGCCAGTTCTCCAAAGGGTATATAAGTAATTTCACCAAGAGATAGAATAGCACAGTTACTAATAATACCCAGCTTACATGATAAATTTTTGAGTCGTGCTGTAGAAAGACGTTATAAGGGATTAGGCTCCACAGGTGTAGATTGGGCTATGCTTTCTTTAAATTTAGATTCTCACCCCATGCTAAAACTAAATATTCAAGGACATGAATTTAATGGGCTACTGGATACATCATCTCTCATCAAGAATGGCCAAAACATTGTCCATTAAAACAAGCCACTCAAATGCTTTGAGGCCAAGGAGTGGCAACTAATCCCCATAAAAGTGCAATGGTATTAGATTGGAAAAATTCTGAAGGATGTGAAGGAACTATACAGCCATATGTATTGGATCAATTTCCCGTAAATTCATGGGGATGAGACGTCCTAGATCAATTAAGTTTGACATTAACAAATAACATCAATCAAAATGCACCCACTATTATGGCTAGACAGGTTTATAGGAAAGGAAAAAGATAAGAAAAACAAGAAGAAGTTATAGCAGCACTAATACAAATAGATCAAGGAACAGATAGACATGGGTTGGATTTTCAGAAAGGGGCAATGAGACGAGACAATAAAAATTACTAGGAAATCAGAATGACCAGTACGGTTTCCTCAGTGGCCCCTGACTAAAGAAAAGATACAAGCAGCCCATGAACTGGTCAAACAACAATTAGCAGAAGGACAGATACAACCTTCTGTATTTTCCCATAATACTCCCATTTTTATCCTCAAAAAGAAATCTGGAAAATGGAGATTATTGCAAGATTTAAGAGCCATTAATAATGAGATGGTTATTATGGGACCTGCTCAATCAGGGATTCATCAATTGTCTGCTTTGCCAAAAACTTGGTATGTTTTTGTTATAGATATTAAAGATTGTTTTTTTTTTCAATTCCAATTCATCCTGAGGATAGTTCACGTTTTTCATTTACTATCCTTGCACTGAATCATGAAGGTAATGATCAGAGATATGAGTGGAAAGTACTCCCTCAAGGGATGGCTAACAGCCCAACTATGGATCAAATTTATGTTAACAAAGTAATCCAGCCACTTAGAGATCGAAATCCTACACTACAAATATTTCACTATATGGAAAAACCTAAACACACAAAACTAAAAACCCATTGCTAGAATGTTATGCCACACTAACAAACTTATTAAAAAATTATAATCTAGAGATAGCAATAGATAAAGTACAATTAAATTTTTCAATTTATTATTTAGGAGTTCTATTATCCTCAACCATGATCAGTCCACCAAAAATTCAAATACGAGTAGATCAACTCAAATGAATTGATGACTTTCAAAAGTTATCAGGAGACATAAATTGGATAGGCCTTATCTAGGTATACTAACAGGAGAGTTGGGACTTTTATTTGATATACTAAAAGGTCCATCAGATCCAAATTCACCCAGAATGTTAAGGCCTGAAGCAAGAAAGGCATTAAAAATCATTGAAATATATATGGGAACTATGAATTTGAATAGAGTTCATATAATTTTGCCTTTATTATTTATTGTACTACCAACAAAAAATATTCCTACAGGAGTATTTTGGCAAGAAGGTCCATTATTATGGATACATTTATCTTATTCTTCTAACACTATTATTACTAGGTATCCTGAGGCTGAGGGACAATTAATAATCATAGGAATAAAAGCAGCAAAGGGAGTGTTTGCCATTTCTTCCAATAAAATTAATACTCCATATACTATGAGTCAAATTGATGAATTAGCTAATGAGTTAAATACTTGGGCAATAATCATGTGTAAATCTAATGTTTCATTTGATAACCACTTACCATGTAATCCTTTATTGTCTTTTTTGTCATTGCATCCTATAATTTTTCCAAAAATGACAAGAAAAACACCTATCATGAATGCTCCAAATATATTCACTGATGGGTCAAATAATGGTACAGCAGCAATAGTTACACCTGATCAAACTTTTACATTTTTTGTACCGAAACAATCAGCTCTAAAGGTAGAGCTTAATGCTGTATTACAACCTTTTGTGATGTTTAATTTTCTGTATTTAATTTATTTTCCGATAGTCAGTATATAGTGAATGCTATAGTATCCCTTGAAGATGCTGGTAGGATTTTCCCTTCCTGTAGTGTTTTCTCTTTGCTTTCCAGTATACAATGTCTAATCTGGGACAAAAAGATCCGTTCTTTATAGGACATATCAGGGCACATACAGGATTGCCTGGAGCCCATATTTTGGGCAATGATTTAGCAGATAAAACTACACATGACATACATACATATTTTGTCTACACTAGAAGAAGATATAATTTTTTTAAAAAAAGTTCCATATCAATGCTAATACTTTACAAAACAGTTTTAAAATAACTAAGGAACAAGCCAGACAAATAATAAAACAATGTCAAAATTGTGTGACCTTTTTACCACAAGTTAATCTTGGAGTCAATCCTAGAGGATTGATACCGAACCATATTTGGCAGATGGATGTCACACACTTGCCAGAATTTGGAAAATTAAAATATTTGCATGTTACCATTGATACTTCTTCTGGAATTTTGATGGGCTCCCTTCATGCTGGAGAAAAAAACTGAAGATGTTATAGCTCATTGCTTAAAAAATTTTGCCACTGTGGGCATTCCAAAACAGTTAAAAACAGATAATGCCCCCGGTTATTCTTCTACCTCTTTTAAACAATTTTGCTCATCATTTGGCATTACTCATATTACATGAATCCCTTGCAATCTACAGGGACAAGGCATAGTTGAAAGAGCACATCAAACTATTAAAATGTACTTATTAAGGCAAAATGACGGAATTGCGAAGGGGTATATATTCCTCAAAGATAAACTTAAAATAATCCTTTTTACTCTAAACTTTTAAAATTTGGATTCTTCAGGACTTAGTGCTGCGGAAAGGCATATGGGTCCAAAAAATGTGTATAATCTCAAGATACTTTGGAAGGATATTCTAACAGGACAATAGAAAGGTGCTGACCCAGTAATTGTCCGGAGTCAGGTGTCTGTTTGTGTTTTTCCACAGGAAGAACAGCAGCCAATTTGGATTCCAGAGAGATTAACTAAAGTGATTTCTATAGACCAAAAAAAAAGATGATTTGGCTCAAATCCATAATAGCTGATATCAAAAACTCCAGTTTGGCTATCCTTACATCTGCAAAAAAAACAGGATGCTTTTATCAATATCTATTTTATTATTGTTCTTTCCCACATTCTATTTTGTTTTTTTGAGCTCATACAGACCTAGATTAATGTTTTGGTAATCAGTCCTATTTTTTGTCTATAGAGTTTTTAAACATTCCAATGGTGATTTCAACTGTAAAAAATTATAAGGCCTTTACTATTATGTTATGTGTTTTATGTATTATATTATGTGTGCACACTTGTGTTTTGTGTTATATGTTTGAATGTACATATGTCCATATATCATATATGATGAGCACTAATGAAAAAATGGATCCAAATATTTTTATTTATTCACGTGATTTAAATGGTTTAAATTAAATTGGATAAACAACTGTTGAGGATTGTTTTAACATGTGAAAAAATAGAGGTTAACAGAACAGTTTGTTTACTTTCACCTTTCCCTTTCATTATATTTAATAATTGTCTTCAAGATAATGTAAATTGTTAAGAAAATTGTTTTCTTTTAGTGCCTTCTGGAATGTTACATAATTTTTTCTTTATCCATTATTGCCACAATTCCTATCTTCATCCTAGTGCCGGTGAAGACAATGATAAAACCAATCTACAGCTTCTGCAATAGCCATCACTGAACTGCTTGCATAACTTGCCTGGACTATGTATCACTTCTATGCATTGTGAACGCACTTGTATGCATTGTGCACTGTTGGTGCAGCGACTTGTGGTAATGTTGGGGTATTTATGCTGATGCTGTCATCGGTGGTACAATTTTTCCAAAAGGAGCCATCAATTGGCTTGGTGTATGTTCCCTATTCTCACTTGACACAGGTCAGGAACCTTACAGAGGAAGGCAAAAGCCTTCATGTGCAATGACTGCTCTTTTGACCATTTTGGTTTTGGATGCACACATGGGATCTTTCTTTAGATCCATCAGGTGCTGAGAATTTAATCAACAGCCTCACACAGGGCTAAGAGGCTGATTCAGATACATCCCTTTTCAAACAATTAAGCAAAGAGCCACAGGTGATGCCCATTCATTTCCATTTGAAAACTGTTTTCTACAGGGTTCACAAAGGGGTGGCCTGAGGCAAAGAACTTCCTGACATTCAGGGCAACAGAACAATAGGTAAGCAAATGGCCCAAAGCAGGGTTTCTCCACTGAGACTTTACAGGTCACACTGATATCTGAGTTTTCTGAGATGCTCGCCATTCCCTTCAGCTATCCAGAACATGGCCATGTCACAGAGCTTGGAGGTGGTACATATCTTGGACACAAAACCATGAGCCTCTTCTGGAGAGCGGCCAGAATTCAGGAAGAAAACAGCAACTTAGGAAATTAGCAGGTGTTGCCCATTGATAAGGCAAGCCACAGTCCATTCATAATTTGGGCAGGATGAATGCTGGGAAGCTTTCTACTAGACAGGATACATCCATTGAATCATTTTCTTATCTAATGTCTACAACCATGGACACCGTGGAATACACAAACATAGAAACACACGCCTTGTCAAATGAGTTATTAAAAACAGTTCACTCCAAACCAAACAAACCAACTTTCTACATATTTTCAGAACATGAAACAAACCACAAACCCATACCCACACACCCACAAAGACACCTCCTTCCCCCAAATGAGTCTGTGGCTATCCGGAGTGTCCTTTGACTGGTGGGCCACATTATGTTCCCCTGAAATGGCCTGTCCTGTATCAGATCAGCTCTCCTTGGCCAACTCTGTGAAGTTGTCAGGAGCCAGCGGTGAGCCCCTACCTCCTTGCTGAGGAAAAGCAACTCTTCAGAGCTTTCCTGGCTTTTGGCCATTCTCACATCAGTAGGTACCAAGTAAGAATGACGCTGTCCTTGGTAAATCCAAACAAGTGAGACCACTGGGACTTGGACTGGGACTGGCTCTGGGTGCCTGGCTTCCTGGATCCCAAGTTCAGAGAGTTCCAACAAACAAGGAAGTGAGGCAATTCACTTATTTCAGGAACTGAATGAGTTCACTGCTTGGAAACCACTTTGTCCTAACAGTTGATTCAAAGGGTCCCATGAGATGGAGGCTGCCCCTGCTTCCTGTGACACTTTCACAAGTTAGAATGGTATATCAACCATAGGCACCTGGAAACAGCTCTCCACACAGGCCTGGTTTGGTCCATCTTCACTACATTAAGAAGAGAGAGGCTGATTCAGACACATCCCTTCATCCTGACCAGGTTTTTTGCCATGGAAGATGACTTTTGCTCTCTCAGGTCTTTCATAGCTGCCTACAACTAATCCAGTGATCATTTCTGTATGGACATTTGAGGTTCTCAAAAGGTGGGAGATTTCCTACATTCCTGTGTTGAAATACCAACTCCATCCCTGCTCTTCTGTAAAGTTAGATTGAGGGAACAGTATATGATTAGGGTCAAAAACAGGTTCGATTTGAGTGAGGAATCATTCTGAGGGTTGAACAATGGTATTGGGAACCTGTGATATTTACAAGAATATATACGTGAAATATAAGTATAAAAACAGAAATCTAGGTAAGATTTGAAGCCTGGAAGGGCATTGAACCCTTGATTGGGATACTTAGCATTGAATTACGATCTGAACAGATGTCTCAGATAAATCGATATACAATGGAATAGGACGATGTACCTTGGATGATTGAATGTAGAAAAGAACATCCAGTGAAAAAGGGATGGTCGGTAGATTTAGGAAGATAGTCGGTATGTTTAGGAAGAAGATTGAGCATAGGATTTGCAACAAAAGATTATTAGCAATAGGGTTTCGGTTAGAGAGTGAATGTAAATGTGAGCACATGTGAACAGTCAGAATGATGACCTGGGGAAAATATGTTGGAAAGCAGATATCAATAGAGACATTACAAAATCAGGCAAAGTATAAAATGAGTGATAGGATTAGACATTTTAAACAGGGTTGAGTTTGGATCTATTATCTTTGAAAGAAACAAAGATGTAGTCATGAATTGGATTGACATTTGAGAGCATTGGCAACCTGGACATGGGTGTTTTTAGTAATCCATGCTCACTCTCCTTTTAGGCTTTGGTACAATCATAAGTGTGACCTTTGCATTTTGTGTCCCAAATATTACTGTGATAAAATGTATATGTAGATCAGGTGACATGACTATTTCTTCCACCATTTCTGGGAGGACTATTTTGAAGAAGTATAAATTAGTTTTGGGGGTACAAAAAGGTGTACCCTGTGTCATACAATATATTGATATTGCATTTATAGACCATAAAGTGAATAAATAATATAACTGGTTCCACTTTAAATAATGGAGTGAATTGATATATGAAAATATATATGAAATCTTATATTGGTATAAAATCATTCATTCCATCCAGTTATACATCTAATGGTAATATTAGGGTTATGGTTTATCATGAAGGGTGTGTGAGTTTTGCTTCAAAAGTGAGTATGCAAATCAAAAATAATGTGTTTGGAAAGAAGTCTCATGAAAAGATCAGTCAAGGAACATGGAGGAATACATGTGTTCTGAAGCAGGAAGTGATTGAAAGTAAAACAAATGCCTATAAATTTGCTAACTTGTGGATAAAATATATATCCTATGATGTGCATAAACTGAAGAAATAGCAATGTACCAATGTTGAATAAAAATGAACATCAAAATCCACATCATGTATCATAGTAATCTACTTGAATTGATGTTAAACAGGGTCAGTTACTATCGAAATGTTAGGATATGTATGCACCATTCAAAGAAGCTAGTTTTCAGTACTAGGAAACAAATATGTATTTCAGGTGGATGAATCTTTCTGAGAATAATCTTGAGAAAACTTGATTATAAATCCACAAACATGAACATGAATGAATTTAGGGAGAGTATAATAATACATATGTTTCATATTTTGAAAAATCTGGAGAGTGTGTATATATATATATATATATATATATATATATATATATATATATACACACACACACACACAAAACACACACACAGACATTAAAAATAGCAATATATATATGCCAATCGAAATTCATCATGAAAAATAACTCATCCGCATATCCAAAAATATTCATTTTACTGAACATGTATTTTTGTATAAGTTTGTTCAAATAGGAAGCTCCCCCATGCATTGAATTTTCAGTTCCAACAGCGTTTAGAAGGAGTGATCACTTCCCACAATTTGTATCTGCCAAGTCAGCCACCTCACGAGAATGTACGTGTGATACCAGTTAGGATTCTATATGTGCATATAAAAACACATGTGCTGAATAGGCTAGAGAGAAAGGGAGACAGTAACTCATATATGTGTTAAATTTAAAAACAAATGGAGAACTATTTCAATTAAAAATTGACTAGATGTATTACTCCTACCCTATGTAATGCAAAATGCAAGTCCTACTATAAAGCATGCCTCCTCTGATATCCTTGTATTTTTATTGTGTTTGGGTTATTTTTCTCCATAATTTTAGGATTAGTAGTCACAGTCTTGTAGAGTATGTGTTAGTGTCAGGGATTCAGTATTTCAAATATATGATGCACAAAAATCTTCCCACAATCATCCAGAACAATGCCTTGACATTACCCTCACCCTAATTAAGACATAATTAGAGAAGAAAAGTTAAAAATTCTGTGAATACATATCAGGAATGGAATATGCTCAGGAGTTCACAACCTTGGAGGTGGTAGAGGAGTCTCAAAAAGTTAGGAACAGGGTAAACGCTCCACAAACATGAAGCTCTGCTGGCCTAAAGACTTCTTGAGAAACTGCCTCTGAGGTCGTGCACTTTAAATATATGTAGTGAAACCATCAAAGCTGGGTCTGCATCTATGTTACATGGAGGACATAGTTCCGTATTGTCCTCTGAACATGAGGCAGCATTGCTGAATTCTCTATATTTAGGTTAACTCTGTCCACTGGGGGCTAAGTGTCTCCCTGTGTGGACTGTAAAGCCATTTGGTCATTCTCCACTTTTCCTGGTGTTTCTTGCTGCTGCAGTGGGAGTTTGGTATTTGCTTCACGAAATACAAGGAGTTCAAATGGGACACAGTGCTGGAGGGAGTTCTGTCATGTGTGGTGAGTCATTGTCTGCAAGCGAATGCACCAAGCATCCTTCTACCCCACATAGCTTGCCCCCTTGACCATAGCATCCTGATTCTGAACATTGCCGTGAAACCTCTCCAATTAACAAGATGTTTTTACATATAATGATCTGCTGGCTGCACCATGTAAGTCACAATCCATTTGGAAGCCCCTGGAAGATACACATAGCCCTACAACAGAAGTTTTATCACACACCTGACCTCCACTGCTGTAGGCCAACTACTGAGCAGGCTCCAACTTACTGGCATCTCTGTTCTACACCATTTTCATGAAACCCAGTCAATCAAGGCACTGTCTGGTATACTCATGATCAGTAACCGGATATCCAAACTTTCTCCAGTGCCACCTGGTGTTGGGAATTTCAAAAATTTTATGGTATTTATCTAACCATTTTTCAAGGATGAAGTTGGAGGCACTGTGGGTTTCAATTCATTCAGGAACCGTTAAATGTTGAGAAAGATCATTTCAGTGAAACTCTGGAGAACTCTCACAGGCAAGGCTTCCCAAAGAGTGGCCAAATGGTCACATGAAGCCAGGCCCATTGAGGTCTACAATGTGAGGTCCATGTGTGTTTTGAGTCTCAACTATGGCTGCCATGTCTTTCAGAATAAAATCATGTGATATCCTGGCTTAGATTCACAGTGCTCTGTGGAAAGCCACACTGGGCCTAGATCTCAGTTTCCAAGGGCGACTCTCATGCGTGGCCTAATAAAATCCCAACAAAATTCATGGTAATACTTCTTTGAGTTCAGTTCCAGAACTCAGTCTCTAAGGGGAATCACACCAGAGTTAAAGCCCAGGTGGACCCAGTCATCTCTTCCAACCGCGATACAAATGTCCACAATTAAATCCAAAATACTCCCACATGACCCTCATTTCTTCCATATAGACACTCATCATATCCTCTGGCTGGAGGTTTCCATGAGGGGCGCAGCCCACGACAGTGTCCAAAATAAACTCCCTTGCTCCTCATTTGCCTAAATTTAGGGTTGCTTGGACACCCTTCCTGTGAACCAGGAGTGATCAAATAGGCCTGCCTTAATGCTGCTCTGCTTCTCCAATTTGAGGCCTAATGACTGTGGGTTTTAGATTCTTTATCTGAATTGGAGTCATGAGAAAACCCAAGCACCTATAGGCTAGCCTCTGCAGGGCTTTAAAGATCTCATTTGACCCAAAAGATCCCTATTCTCACTTAATGGAGGTCAGGGACTTTACATTGGAAGGCGAGAGAGTTCATCCAGAATAACTGGTATTTTGGCCATTTTGGTATTGAATGCACAGATGGGATCTTTCTTTTGATGCATCTGGTGCTGAGAATATAAGCCACAGCCTCACACAGGGCCAAGAGGCTGATTCAAACACATCCCTTTCTAAAGCAATTAAGCAAAGAGACACAGGTGATGCCTATTCATTTCCATTTGAAAATTCTTTCCTTCAGGCTTCACAAATGGTTGGCCTGATGCAGAGACCTTCCTGACATTCAGGGCAATAAAACAATAGGTAAGCAAAAGGCCCAAAGCAGAGTTTCTCCACTGAGACTTTACTGGTCACAGTGATGTCTGATTTTTCTAAGAAGCTCGCCATGCCCTTCAGCTGTCCAGTACATGTCCATGTCACAGAGCTTGGAGGTGGTACATATCTTGGACACAAAACCATGAGCCTATTCTTTAGAGAAACCAGAATTCAGAAAGAAAACAGGAACTTAGCAGGATAGCATGTATTGCCCATCCATAAGTCAAGTTGCAGTCCATTCATAAATTGGGCAGGATGAATGCTGGAAAGCTTTCTACTAGACAGGACACATCCATTGATGTATTCTCTCTTCTCATGTCTACATCCACGGACACCATGGAATATACAGTCATAGAAATACTCGCCTTGTCAAAGGACTTACAAGAAACAGTTCACTGAATCCAAACAAACCGCCTTTCATACCTATTCTCAGAACAAGAGAAAAGCACAAACCTACACCCACACCCACAAAGGCACCTCCTTTCCTCTAGTAGTTCTGAGACTATCCATAGTGTCCTCTGACTGGTGGGCCACAGTATGTTCCCTCAAAATGGCATGTCCTGTCTCAGATCTGTTCTTCTTAGCCAACTCTGTGAAGTTATCAGGAGCCAGTGGTGAGCCCCTACCTGCTTACTCCAGAAAGGCCCCTCTTCAGTGCTCTGCTGGCATTTGCCCATCCTCACATCAGTAGGTACCAAGAAAGACTGACTCTGACCTTGGGAAAAGCAAACAAGTTAGCCCACTGGGACTGGGACTGGAACTGGCTCTGGGTGCTTGGCTTCCTGGTTCCCAAGTTCAGAGAATTCCATCACCAAGGAAGTGAGGTAAGGTCACTTCCTTCAGGAACTGAATGAGGTCACTGCCTTGGTAACCACTTTGTCCTAACAGTTGCTTCCAAGGTTCCCATGAGATGGAGGCTGCCCCTACAACCTGTGACACATTAACAAGTTAGAATTGTATATCAACCATAGGCACTCGGGAACTGCTCTCCAGACAGCCCTGGTTTGGTCTATCTTCTGTACAATAAGAAGAGAGAGGCTGATTTAGACACATCAACTCATCCTGACCAGGATGTTTGGCATGGAAGATGACTATTGCTCTCTCAGGTCCTACATAGCTGCCTACATCTTCTCCAAGGATCACTTCTCCATGCATCTTTGACGTTCTCAGCAGGTGGAAGATCACCTACATTCCTACATTGTAAGACCAACTCTGTACCAGCTCTTCTGTAAGTTTTATTAAGGGAAGAGTGTATGGTTAGGTTTAATAACAGCTTCAATTTGGGTTAGGAATCATTCTGTGGAATGAATAATGGTATTGGAAACTTGCGATATTTACAAGAGTATATAGGTGAAATATAAGTAAGAAAGCAGAAATTTAGGTAAGATTTGAAGCCCAGAAGGGCATTGGGCACTTGAGTGGGATAATTATCTTTGAATTATGTGCTGCACAGTTGTCTCAAATAAATCAATATGCAATGGTATAGGACCTTGTACCTTGGACGATTGAATGATGAAGAGAACATCCAGTCAAAAAGCGATGGTGAGTAGGATTAGGAAGGTAGTCCTTTGGCTTAGAAAGAAGAGTGAGTATAGGATTTGGACTAAAAGTTCTTTAGCAGTAGGGTTTCAGGTAGAGAGTGAATGTAAATGTCAGCAAATGTGAAGAGTGAGTCACAATGATGAACTGGGGAAAACATGTAGGAAAGCAGACATCAATAGAGATATTAGGAAATCAAGCAAAGTATAAAGAGAGTGATAGGATTAGACATTTTCAACAGGCTTGAGGTTGAATATATAATCTTAGGAAGAAACAAATATGTAGTCCCCAATAGGATTGACATTTGAGAGCATTAGGCAACCTGTACATGGATGATTTTAGTAATCCATGATCACTTTCAAATTAGGTTTTGGTACAATTGTAAGTGTGGCTTTTGCTTTTTGTGTCCAGAATATTTCTGTGATAAAATATATATGTAGATCAGGTGACATGAGTATTTCTTCCACCATATCTGGGAGCAATATTTTAAAGACGAATAAATTAGTATGGGTGTATAAATTGGTGTACACTGTGTCTGTGAATATAGAGATAAGGCATGAATAGACCATACTCTGAATAAATAATATTACTGGATCCACTTTTAATAATGGATTGAATAGATATCTGAAAATATATAAGAAATATTATATTGATATACAATCATTCATTCCAACCAGTTATGTATCTAATGGTCATCTTATGGTTATGGTATATCATGAAGGGTGTGTGAGTTCTGTTTCAAAAGTGATTATGGAATTCGAAAATAATGTATTTGTCAAGAAGTTTCATGAAAAGACCAGTCAAGAAACAGAGAGAAATACATCTGTTCTGGAGCAGGAAGTGACTGAAAGTGAAACAAATGCCTATAAATTCGCTAATTAGTGGATGAAATATATAACCTATGATGTGCATAAACTGCAGAAATAGTAATGTACCAGTGTTGAATAAAAATGAATGTCAAAATACACATCATTTCTAATAGGAATCTACTTGCATTGATGTTAAACTGAGTCAGTTACTCTAGAAATATTAGGATTTGTATGCACCTTTCACTGAAGTTAGTTTTCAGTACTAGGAAACAAATATGTATTTCAGGTGGATGAATTCTTCTGAGGATAATCTTGTGAAATGTTGATTATTAATCCACATACATGAACATAAATGAATTTAGGGAGTGTATATAAAACACATATTTCATAATTTGAAAAATCTGGATAGTATATATATATATATATATATATATATATATATATATATATATATATATATACACACACACACACACACACACACACACACACAAACACAGACATTAAGAAGTCGCTATATATATGCCAATCGATTTTCACCATGAAATATATATCATCCACAGATACAAAAACGTTCATTTTACTGAACATGGATTTATGTATAATGTTGTTCAACTAGGAAGCTTCCCTTAGTTTGAATTTTCAGTTCCAACAGAGTTTAGGAGGAGTGATCTCTTCTCACAATTTGTATCTGCCAAGTCAGGCACCTCACAAAAATATACATGTGATATCAGATTGGAGTCTATATGTGCATATAAAAATACATGTGCTGAATAGGCTACAGAGAATGGGAGACAGGAATTCACATATTTGTTAAATTTAAAAACACATGGAGAACTATTTCAAAAAAAATTGACTAGATTTATAACACCTACCCTTTATCTTGCAAAGGGCAAGTCCAATATACACTATGCCTCCACTGAACTCTTGTATTTCAATTCTCTTTGGATTATTTTTCTCCATCATATTAGTATTAGTAGTTAGAGTCTAGTAGGGTATGGGTTATTGTGAGGGATTTAGTATTTTGAATGAAAAATTCGAAAATGAATCCAATGTGTATGCAAATATGTGGTATACAATTAACTTCCCACTCTCATCCAGAACAATGCCTTTACATTACCTTCAGCCCAAGTAAGACACAATTAGAGGAGAAGAGTTAGAAACTCTGTAAATACATATCTGGAATTGAAAATGCTCAGGAGTTCACAACCTTGGAGGTGGTAGATGCTTTTCCAAAAGTAAGGGACAGGGTTGATCACCCAACCTGATCTTTCATTAAAATTGGGAGCCATCTTGCCACAAAGCCATAAAAAGATAATTTTTCTTTACTATATATTACTGCAAATTCTGAACCTGCTTGTAATGCCTGCCCATGCCTTGAACTCACCCATCCCTGGCTTTCTGACCAGATCCCAGCCCTCTCTGAAACTTTGGTGACACCTCATAAATTTTGGCCTTCTTCTGGCCAGACAACGACCCTCTCTGAGGCTCTAATGGTCCTCATAATTTCTGATGCTGGGGCCAGCAAAAAAAATGTAAACTACAATTAGTGTGATGCTTGTCAAAGTTCTGTTTTCTGTAACCCCCCTTTTGTGTAACTTTCTGGGCTATAAAGCTGGGCTGTAGGAAATGTGAGGATGCTGTCTTGTTCCCGCCATTTTGAGAGGGAGAGGCAGCCAGGCCTGTTGAAATAATAAGCTTGCCTTAATTTGATTTTAATTGGAGTCAGTGGTCTTTTTTTGCGTCCTGGTCTAACATTTTGGATTTCCCCAGCGAGATGATCTGACCAGATCGCAAGACCAGACTGCTGGAAATTCTGAAGCTGGCTTTTTCTGCAGGGCTCCGGGCTGTAGAGCCAAGTTCCAAGGCCTTGGAGAGAGCCTTCATTCCGGGGGGAGCACTGCAGTGAACCATCGCACTAAAACTATTAGCGAGCTTCTGGTGGAGGAGGCCTCTATAGTTAAGTGGCACATGTATAACATCTGATATCTGGTTAAGAGAAAACTCTTGTGATGACTGAGAGGTGGCCTGGGGAGGCTCACATATACTACTGCCTGGGACAGTAACAAGAATCATTCTGTTCTCTGTTCTGTTCTGTAAGGAATTCCTCTGAAAGGGTAGAAATTTGCCGACGGGCATGCAGGAGCTACTACCCCAGAGCTTTAGCAAAACGTTGCATTGCTCCTCTGTTTTTCTGTTTCGGCACCGGGTTTCTGTTTCTTCGTGTTTTGTTCTGTGTTCTGTATTTTTGTTTGTTTGTTTGTTTTTGTGCGTTTTGTTGTGTGATTTCTGTGGTAAAAACTTAAGGATATTGGACGTGAAAATGGGTAATAAAGCAAGTAAGCCTGACACCATTTTGGACTGTGTTTTAAGGAACTGTGATGAACTTTACCCCCCTTTGTTAAGCAGGATGAGAGAATCCGCTAGCTGGCTGCCTGGAGCACACCCACTGCAGAGGGCAATGACTGCTGGCAACCTAAGAACTGAGTATCTCTCAGGTTAACAAGTGAAACTCCTTTAAATCCCCTTGTCCCTCCAGATCAAGAGAGTCACCAAAATGGACAGAGTCCCCTGTGTCTCCCCTTTGTTAGCAAAGCAGTAAACGTCCATTTTTATTTTTTTCAAACCCTGTCCTCATTATTAAATTGGTATTAATTGGCTTCAAGGTCAGGAACAGAAATTAAAGTTACAAATTTTGATACGCCCCCCGACCCTGGAACTTTTTGAGAGCTGACTACTGAAATGTTAGGAGATGGAGCATACTTGGGGTGAAACCAAACCAGAGGAACTAATCCTGTAAGTAAAAAGAGGAACTGAGGGACTCTGAGCAGCTGCCAAAGCCCTGTTGCTTCAGGGAATTCCCTCCTTCCTTCCCTGCACTGTAAGGATTATGCCACCTCTGTCTTCTTAAAAAAAAAGAAAAAGAAAAAGGGGACACTAAAGGCAATAAAGTCACCATGGAGACCCTTGATATTACATTTCAGGTTGCCTCTCTGTGAAAACATCTTGTCCCCTCGTGGGGATATCTATGGTGCCACTGGTGTAGGAGATTGTTCTCTTCTCTGCTCTGTTTTAAAAGTTTCTGTCTGTCAGCCATAGTCTGGAGTTCCTTTCTGTTTGTCTTGTGTCTTTGTTTCTGGCCCTTTAAGACTTGTGCAATAATGTGTTGATTTTATAAATTGTTTCTTGGGAATGATCTTAGCTGAATGTGTGTCTAAATGATGATGTTTTATTGTAACAATCTGGTATCTGAATGAGTTTTTGAAGCATTGCACAATCTTGCAGTTAAAAGTCGGGTTTTGGTAATTGTTTAGTTTATGATTTCAGATAATTCACCAACAGTGGAGTTTTTGAAACATTGCAATGGAGATTTCACCTGCAAAAAGCTACAAGGTCTTTACTATTATTATGTGTGCAAACATTGGTATGTGTTGTATGTCTATATATACATATATCCGTATATCATATATATGATACACAAATTAACATATATAAGGTATGCTCATAAAAATAGGAGCACTCACAAAAACAAATTTTAAAAAGTGGATCCAAAGATCTTTAATTCACGTGGTTTAAATGGTTCTATTTAAATTGGAAAAACAGATAAAAATAAATGTCTTTAAATTTAAGCTTACAAGTTTTTCTAGGTGTTCAAAAATCTAATAAAATATTAATGTCAACAAAAGGTCTAATATGCCTTGGTTCTAGGACTTTTCCTTCAACAAAAAAATGGTTTACACTGTTCAATACATTTGTCTAATATTTTGATAAATAAGTAATGTAAATTTGATATGGGATTACTCATTCATGAGTACTTTTGTTAGATAACTGATTGATTTACTAAGATCTGTATAAGTTTGTTCTAAAGTCTGTATAAGATTGTAAAATTCAGTCATGTGTTGAAGAGACAAAAATTTCTTAAAACATAAGTTTACCCATAACATTGTGTTTATTAGGTTTTATTTTTCTAGAGCAAGCAACCATAAAAATTAAACAACTGATTAAAAAAGAACTGTTATTTTAGAGCACTGTACTGCCATTTCTTTAAAAACTAAACTTGGTTAATGTAGAAATATCAATGTAATTGTGATGCTATTAATGTGCTCATATCTTCCAGGTGTACAAGCCTGTAAGGTAGAAACTTTAAAAGATCATTATATCAAGCTGGTGTTCTGAAGTTGCATGGTAAAAAATATATATATATTGGGGATTTATTTACCTGTTATCAAAAATATATGTAAACTTTTATGTTACTTTTTACATTGGGGAACAATTTAAATGTATTTTTAAGTTAATGAGAGCCTAACCTATGTAAAGGTTAAAAACTTTCAGCCTTTCTTTAATTCATGTTTCAAATGTTATATCATATGGTGTTAGCTAATGTTCATTTGACCTCAAACAATTTATGTAAACTTTGTAAAATGATATTTAAAAAACAAAGGTAAGCTTAAAAACTAAAACACTTATGATTTATAAAGAGCCCTGCCTTACCTGAGATACGGCTCTGTGTCCCATCTTACTACATGTGAGAATGACTACGAAAGCAGTAGGTCATATGTTATTTCATTTAAAGTTATGTTGAAAAGTTTTTTTTTCTGTCAAGATTACTAGGATCTCATACAAGGGATAAAATGTATAACTCAGCCAAAAAATTCAGGGTAGCTATTACACGAACTAAGTATATTTACTCTTGTTAATTTTATTTTGTAATTTCCTTATAAATGATCTAAAGATTCCCTGTAATTGTTTTACAGAAGTATTGCTTTAAGAACACAACATGGGTTAATTTAAGATAATAAGTCATCACCTACAAGACAGACAGAATAATACAGATCAAAATTAATAAAAAGATAAATAATTTTAAATAATAGACATTAAAGCCCAGTACTCTTAATATAAGACTGTTAAAATTTATTTGCTGCATGTTTAAGATTAGGATTTAAAATTAAAGTTAAATGAAAAGGGACAAAAAAACAATATTTGGTTCTTTTTCTCTGAGTCAGTCTGTATCCAGGGAACAGGGCACTTCTCTAAAAAGCATTGCAACTCTGAGCCACATAACCTCCTAATTAGGGAGATTAATGAGACTACTGGAGAACAGAAAGCCAACCATTGTATTTTCTATGAAGAAGACAGTCATCAGAGAAGGGAGACATCCCTGATGCTTCTGAGGGAAGACACATGGTCAAGCAAGACCTGGACCCACCTAGCGCAAATGGCACTAGCAGAACTGAGAAGCTGCTCTCAAGTTTCCCCAGGA
This sequence comes from Callospermophilus lateralis, assembly GCF_048772815.1. NCBI lineage: Eukaryota > Metazoa > Chordata > Mammalia > Rodentia > Sciuridae > Callospermophilus > Callospermophilus lateralis. Next base: position 127,846,630 of record NC_135313.1, on the reverse strand, counting down.
ATGACTCCCATAAAATCTCAGATGATTGTTGACAATAGATAGAAACAAAAGTCAGTTTGACTGCTTCATCTTAAACACTTAGGAAAGACAGTGAAAACCAAAATACAGCCATTCCTGGGCATTTCAAATAATAAGAGTAATAATAATATTTTAAGGTATACAGTTTATGTTAGCCTCCCAAAATAAGTAAGACTGGAGGCTACAAAGAAGGATTCTCAGACAAGAATGCCTGATAAGTATAAAAAGAGACTATCAAGAGGAGCTGCCAGAGGCAGTAGTTATTAGTTTAAGGCCTACAGATATTCCTAACCTACACAGGTAGGCTTGGTGTTTTCTAGTACGATTATCCATCCCTGAGTAACAGAATTAAAGGTTTCTCTATTAGACACAGAGTTCATACTAGAAAAAGGATTTTGCAAGATCAGATGACATTAAATAATTAAACTGTATCTTATGGGGAGGGAAAACTGTAACACTAAAAGTTAAATATTAAGTTGACAGTCCTGATAACTGGGGATATTAAAGACTGGTGAGGGAAGTTCTATACAGTGACATGTTCCAGCTGCTGCAACATTTATTCAGTACTCATGTTTTTTTTGTTTCTCTCATAGAAGAACCCATGCCCATGACTTAACAACCTGTTCTTCCTCAACCAGACTTCAAACTGAACTGACTTCTAAAAGGCAACTCATGTCCCTCAGGCCGTGCCCCCTCACTTCACCCTCTCTCAGCTCAGAAGAAGCTAAAATGAGTGATGCCTCTCTTCTTACAACAATGGAGCCAAAAATAAATAGACTATCAATATAATTAAATAATTAAGTCAGGTAAAATCAGGGAGTCCAGTTTTGGGTGAGTTCAAAAATAGGGATACTGTGACCTGAGGGATGAAAATTCCCTCAGTGCTCTTCCCCTACCCTATCAAAGATTTGAAAGGGAAACATTAGAAAAGGGGGGAATGATAGACCCAATCTGATCTTTAATTAAAATTGAGAGACATCATGCCACAATCATGAAAAGATAATTTTGGCTTAACTATAAACTACAGCAAATTCTGAACCTGCTTGGAATGCCTTCCTGTGCCTTGAACTCACCCATGCCTGGCTCTCTGACCATGTAACAGCCCTCTATAAAACTTTGTTAACACCTCATGAATATTGGCCTTCCCTGGCCAGACAACGACCCTCTCTGAGGCTCTAATGGTCCTCATAAATTCTGATGTTGGGGCCAGCAAAAAAAAAATGTAAACTACCATTAGTGTGATGCTTGTCAGAGTTCTATTATCTGTAATCCCACTTTTGTGTAACTTCGTGGGCTATAAAGCTGGACTGTAGGAAAGGTGGGCTTGCTGTCTTGTTCCCGCCATTTTAGGAGTGAGAGGCAGCTGGGGTGATGGAAATAATAAGCTTGCTTTAATTTGATTTTAATTGAAGTCAGTGGTCTTTTATTGCGTCCTGGTGTAAAAGGTAAAGACTCCACCAACATGGAACTCTGCCGGCCTAAAGACTTCTTGAGAAACTGCCTCTGAGGATGGGCACTTGACATACATGTTGTTGTCAGGAGCTTTAGCTTCCATTCTAATGAGACCATCAAAGTTGGGTCTGAATCTATGTGACCTGGAGTACATTGTTTCTTATTTTCCAAAGAACATGAGGCAGCAGTGCTGATTTCTCTCTTTGTAGGTAAACTGTGGCCACTGAAAGCTAAGTGTCTCTGCATGTGGACTGTGAAGCCATTTGGTCATCCTCCACTTTTCATGGTGTTTCGTGCTGCTGCACTGGGAGTTTGGTAGTTGCTTCACGAAATACAAGGAGTTCAACTGGAACACAGTGTAGGAGGGAGTCCTGTCACGTGTGGTGGGTCAGGGTCTGCAGGAGAATGCACCAACCAGGCTTCTATCCCACATGGCTTGCCCCCTTGACCATAGCAACCTGATTCTGAACATTGCCCTGAAACATCTACATATAACAAGATGCCTTTTATGAAGAGGTTTCAGACATATAAGTGATTCCAGTCTGCACCATGTCAGCCACAAGCCATTTGGAAGTCCATGGCAGATCCACATGGCCCTACCACAGATGTTTTATCACACACCTGCACACCACAGCTCTGGGCCCACTACTCAGCAAGCTCCAACATACTGGCATCTCTGTTCTACACCATTTTCATGAAACCCGTCAATCAAGAAACTCTCTGGTGTACTGATGATCATAAACAGGACATCCAAAGATTTTCCAGTGCTAACTGGTCATGGGAATTTCAAAAATTTCATGGAATTAATCTAGCCATTTTTCAAGGAGGAATTTGGAGAAACTGTGGGTTTAAAATCATTCAGGAACCATTAAATTTTGAGGAAGCACATTTCAAGGAATGCTCTGGAGAACTCTTAGAGGCAAGGCTTCTCAAAGAGTGGCCAAAAGGACAAATGAAGCCAGGCCAATTGAGGTCTCCAATGTGAGGTCCATGTGTATTTTGACTCTCAACTATGGCTGCCAAGTCTTAAAGAATAAAATCATGTGATATCCTGGCTGAAATTGAAAGTGCTCTGTGGAAACTCACCCAGGGCTTAGATCTCAGTTTCCAAGGGCGACTCTCATGTGTGGCCTCCTAAAATTCCAACACAATTCATGGCAATACTCCTCTGAGGTCAGTTCCAGAACTCAGTCTCCAACGGGAATCACACCAGACTGCAAGCCCAGGTGGACCCAGGCATCTCTTCCAACCACCACACAAATGACCACAATTAAAACAAAAACACTTACATATGGCACTCATCTTCTTCAACATAGACACTCATCATTAATTCTGCTGGATGATTCCATTAGGGGCGCAGCCCAAGGCACTGTCCAAAATAAGCACCCTTGCCCCTCATTTGCCTAAAGTCTGGGTGGCCTGGACACGCTTCCTCTGAACCAAGAGTGATCAAGTAGGCATGCTCTATAACTGGTCCGCTTCTCCAATTTGAGGCCTACTGACTGTCTGGTATAGATTCTTTATGTGAATTGGTGTCATGAGAAAACCCAACCACCTATTGGCTAGCCTCTACAGGGCTTTAAAGAACTGATTTGACGCAAATGATCCCTATTCTCACTTGATGGATGTCAGGAAGCTTACAGAGGAAGGCGAGAGACTTCATCTACAATGACTGCTCTTTTGGCCATTTTGGTTTTAGTTGTAAACTTGGAAACTTTCTTTAGATCCATCAGGTGCTGAGAATCTAAGCCACTGCCTCACACAGGGCCAAGAGGCTGATTCAGCCACATCCTTTTCTAAAGCAATTAAGCAAGGAGCCACAGGTGATACCCATTCATTTCCATTTGAAAACTGTTTTCTTGAGCCTTCAAAAAGGGGTGGCCTGAGGCAAAGACCTTCTTAACATTCAGAACAACAGAAAAATAGGTAAGAAAAAACCCAAAGCAGTGTTTCTCCACTGAGACTTTACTGGTCACACTGATATGTAAGTTTTCTGAGATTCTCCCATTCCCTTCAGCTATCCAGTTCATGGCCCTGTCACAGAGATTGGAGGTGGTACATATCTTGAAAACAAAACCATGAGGCTATTCTGGAGAGTGGCCAGTATTCAGGAAGAAAAGTGGAACTTAGGAAGATTGTAGGTGTTCCCATCCATAAGGCAAGCCACTCTCCAATCTTAAATTGGGCAGGATGAATGCTGGGAAGCTTTTTACTAGACAGGACACAACCATTGATGCATTCGCATTTCAAATGTTTACAACCACGGATACAGTGGGATACACAAGCATAGAAACACTCGCATTGTCAAAGGACTTTCTAGAAACATTCCAGTCCAAACAAACAAACCACCTTTTCTAACTATTCTCAGAACATGAGACAAAACCACAAACTCACACCGATACCCACAACAGCACCTCCTTCCCTCAAGTATGTCCTCTGACTGATGGGCCATACTATGTTCCCCCGAAATGGCCTGTCCTGTCTCAGATCTGGTCTTCTTTGCCAACTCTTTGAAGTTGTCAGGAACTATGGTTGAGCCACTACCTGCTTTCTCAGAAAAGGCCCCTCTTCAGAGCTATCCTGGCATTTGGCCATCATCACATAAGTAGGTACCAAGAAAGACTGACTCTGTACTTGGTGAATCCAAACAATTGAGAAAACTGGGACTGGGACTGGGACTTGCTCTGGGTGCCTGACTTCCTGGATCCCAAGATTAGAGAGTTCCATCACCAAGGAAGTGTGGTAGGTCACTTCCTTCAGGAACTGAATGAGGTCACTGCCTTGTGAACCACGTTGTCCTAACAGTTGCTTCCAAGGGTCCCATGAGATGGAGGCTGCCCCTACTTTCTGTGACACTTTCACAAGTTAGAATGGTATATCAACCATAGTGACCCAGGAACAGCTCTCCACACAGGCCTGGTTTGGTCCATTTAATCTACATTAAGAAGAGAGAGGCTGATTCAGAAACATCCCTTCATTTTGACCAGGTTGTTTGACATGGAAATTGACATGTAGTTCACTTTTGCTCTCTCAGGTCCTTCATAGGTGAAAAGGTCTGTCTAACGTCAGAGGAAAGAACCACCAAGATACTGTCTCATGCCACAGCAAAGGGTTTATAGGGGGTCCAGCATGCTGGGGCTCATAGCTCACTTCAGAGGAGCAAAGAAAAAAGAACCCCGAGAACAACTTGAGCAAAGTTTATATACATTCTTTAGAGGGCAGGGACTTTACATACCTCATAGCCTCCTTTAGCAAATCATCATGTATCACGGGAAAATCAAATAACAACTCTAAAACATGATTAGCACATTCATTGGCAGAAACAGGTCGGGAAGCAGGTGATTCGTCAGCCCTGAGAAGGGTTATACATTTAAATTGATTGGTTGAAGCCCTGAGATGAATTCGGGCTGAGCTGCACAGTTTCTGGGAAGGGGTTGTTTAGTAACTAGGTAGTCAGGGAAGATTTTAACACACAGCTAATTGGCAGTTTTGGGAATTGTCTTAACTGCCACAGGAATTTCAGGTGCTGAGTGCAGCTTGTAAACTTTACAAAACCTGGTTCTTTACATTTCAGTTTCAATTTCTTTTATTCTTTCATTCCCCACTCCTTTTTCTGACTACTTTTAATCTTAAAAGTAATGAATCATAATTATTGCGGGGTCTCACATTCTATTGCTGCCAGTGGAGCATATTTCTGTCTGATTACCATGAGTTTTCCTGCCCACTCTGAGCCTGGAGAAAGGAAACTATGCGGTTCAGCAAACAAAGTCTCACAGTTAGCAACACCATAAGTATGATAAGGGGTCCAGCTAAGACTGTTAGGAGTGTAGTTATCCAGGGGGACTGGGTAAACCATGATTCAAACCACCCTTGTTTTATCTCCCTTTCTCTCTGGCGCTCTTCAAGGCATTTTCTCAATTTACTCATGGATTCTTTTACAACTCTAGTATGGTCAGCATAAAAACAACAATCTTCTCTCAGTGCAGCACAGAGGCCCCCCTCCCTCATAAAGAGGAGGTCTAATCCTCACCTGTTCTGTAAAACAAATTCAGAGAGAGAGGTTAAGCATTCCTGCAAAACTGTGATGGAGGTCTCTAATGTCTTCAAGTCTTGGTCTATTGCTGTTTCTAATTGGGCAATTTGTTGTGACCCACGGATCATCGCAGCTGTTCCTGTACCCACTCCTGCAGCAGCTCCTATCCCTAATAGGATGGCTCGAGTAAGGGACACTGGCTCCCGGCGAAATTGGGTTGTTTGTCCCCCTAGTATATGTTAAAATGATTCTGCATCACGATAGAGCACCCTGGGGAGTATCTGCACCATTACACAATAATTTACAGAGCTGTCCAATACCTGAGCTGAAATGCAAGGAGTTCTGACTGTGTGGAGTTCAGTACCATAAAGGTCCCTTTAATTAGTTCTCAGGGGGAGGAGTCAGCTGTACTCTGGACTGGGGAAGTAGGCAAAGACGGAAACCGGGAAGTATGAGATGGTAGAGGGGTTCTGGTACATCTAGGCATGGGAGGTTTAGGAGGCTTAATTCCTGGCTTGAGGAAACTGGGCCCTATTGCTGTGGGATTTTCTTCCTTTTTTAGCCGGATGATGAACCAGAGCCCAAAGTCATAACCAGGGCCATAAATATAGAATCGCATTCCCCAAGTATTTCCCATAGGTCATGTTGTTCTGAGGTACCCGCTTCCTTTGGAAGTGAAAGTTATATTGAGGAGGTAACATAGACTATTCTTTCCACAGCGAGTTTTTGACACCACTTGGAGAGCGGCACATTTCTTGGGATCAATCCAGGTGTCATTTCGTCCTACCTTAATCGTACTGTCTGGGGTGTTTGGGTTCCACCATGCAGCTCCCGTGTGTTCACAACCCCAAGATCTACAATAAAAGTCACTCGGTCCTCCACAGGTTTGGGCCTGTTTGCAACTTCGGAAATCAGCTGGGCACACATAAAAATCAATACTGGCTAGTTTACACCTGAGCTGGAAAAAATGACATCCATAATTCATGGGGTAAGGTCGTCTATATTGCCCTGGTTTGGGTTTGAGTGGGATCTGTGTGGGGTCCTCTATGTCAGGGAGATCCCGGTCAGAGAGGCCTATGGCAAGTGACAAATGTCCGGGTGTAGAGATGGCCACCAAGTCCATAAGGGGGCTGTATGTGAAATAGACCACACTACTTGCCAGTAGAATTTATAACTTGCCATTGTTGCTGAACAGGCTGATGGGGATTAGGACTGCTGGTGGTCAGGGGAAGAATCCGCAGCCCTACCCACACAACAGATAGGCAACTTGAGAGGGTTACCAGTCTGTTCCAGTTTCCACCCGGAGTCTGCACAGAGCGCAGGCTTGAGATGGGAAGCATGGATCCAGGAAGTGATCCCATCCACTTTCACCACTCTAGGTGTTATAAGCAGCACCTGGTGTGGTCCTTTCCAGCAGGGTTCCAGGGATGACACCTAATGCCGTCTCACGTAGACGAAGTCTCCCACTTGATATCTATGTGGGGTTCCCTCGTCTCCAGGCTGATAAGCAGTGGCCAACTGTTTCCACAGGTATCGCTGGGTGCTGGGTTTGTTCAAGGGCCTTAAGTCTGTCAAGCAAGGGGGTGTGAAAGGAATCATTAAGTCTCAGAGTTGGGGTTAGTTCCCTCACTGGAGGAGGGGCACCATAGAGAATTTCATAAGGGGTGAGATTACACAAAAAGGCAGAGGGGTTATTTCTTGCACGAAACAGTGCATAAGGTAGGAACATAGTCCAATTTTATAATCTGGTCTCCAAGCTTAATTTCGTTAAGGTCTCTTTGATGTTTCTATTCATCCTTTCTACCAGTCCTGAGCTCTGGGGTCTATAAGCACAATGTAACTTCCAATTAATCCCCAGGGTCCTGGCGAATCCCTGACATACCTGGGCCACGAATGCCGGCCCGTTTTTGGACCCTATTACCTTAGGCAGGCGTAACCTTGGAAAATGTCTTCTAAGAACTTTTCGACCACCATCTGAGCCGTTTCTTTCTTCATGGGGAAGGCTTCGACCCATCCTGAAAAAGTATCTACAAAGACTAGGAGATATTTACGTCCATAACTTGCTGGATTAATTTCAGTAAAGTCCACTTTCCAGAATTGTCCCCGTCTGGTTCCTTGTAAGTGCTTCCCTGCAGGAAGCTTGGATGGGTAAGTATTAAATAATTGGCAGACTTGACAAGCTCTAGTCACCTGCTCAGCTATTTATTTCCTCTGTGAGTCAGTCAATAATAAGTCCTTTCTTCGGTCCTTTAAGAGTGCCTATAACTTTTTTGAGCCTAAGTGGATGAGCTGGTGTATGTCTTTGATATAAAGGTGGGCTTTTTGAAATTGTAAACTTGGCTCTGTAGGGTCCCAGAGTTCTGTATCTGTCTTCTCAAATGATAAGTTACCTGAATGTTCCGGTGCGGCCAAGTCTCCTGATTTTTGTTCCCCCCGATGTGGAAAAAGTTAACAGAGTCACTCCATTTAGGGCTGCCAATTAAGCTTCCTCATCTGCCCTTCTGTTTCCAACCGCCACAGGGTCGGTTCCCTTCTGGTGCCCTGGACAGTGCCCTATAGCTAGTTCCTTTGGGCCTTGCACTGCTGAGAGAAGGTGGAGGATCTCATCTTTATTCTTTATTTCTTTCCCGGAAGAGGTTAATAGACCCCTTTGTTGTTAAATAGCATTGTTCACATGAGCAGTGGCAAATGCATAGCGGCTATCAGTGTATATGGTGGCCCTTTTGCCTGTTGCTAGTTCCAATGCTTTCGTAAGGGCAATCAGTTCTGCTTTTTGGACTGATGTTCCTTCTGGGAGACCAGAGGACCAGATGGCATTAGTTTTTCTAACTACTGCTGCTCCAGCCCTCCACTTACCATCTTGGAGGAAGCTGCTGCCCTTCGTAAACCATAAGACTTCAGGGCGAGGCAGTGGCTGATCCTTTAAATCTCATCGTATACTGATTCCTCTGCCAGTATGTGTTGACACTCATGAGCGACAGGTCCTGATGGTTTTTCTGGCAGCAGTGTACCTGGGTTGAATGGAGCAGGGGGTCCCAGCGTGATTCTGTCTTTGTCAAGCAAGAGGCTCTGGTAGTGGGTTATTCTGGAGTTTGATAGCCACCTCTCTGGAGGCTGACAGATGATGCTCTGCAGGGCATGGGGAGCTATAATGGTTAGCTTCTGTCCCAACGTTCATTTATGAATATCTTTTATTAGAAGGGCTGCCGCTGCAATAGCTCTTAAGCAATGGGGCCATCCGCTAGCCACTGGGTCCAGTTTTTGTTACAAGAATGCTACCGGCCTTTTCCAAGTTTCCAAAGTCTGAGTGGGCATTCCCCGTGCTATTCCTTTCTTTTCCTTGATGTAGAGAGTCAAGGGTTTTTCTACATCTGGGAGTGCTAAGGCCGGAGCAGATAGCAGTGCCTTTTTTTTGACATTATCAAAAGCTTGTTGGTGCTCAGGGATCCATTGGAAGTGGGCATCCCCCTTTATCAGTGGGTATAAAGGGGCAGCCAAAGATGCGGACACAGGAATCCATTACCTGCAAAAGCCGGCAGTCCCAAAAAACTCTCTGAGTTGTCTCTTATTAGATGGGGGCGGTATCTGCACAACGGTTTATTTTCTGTGCTCAGTGAGCCATCGTTTGCCACCCCTAAGAGAATAATCCAGGAAGATTACTTCTTGCTGACATATGTGGGCCTTTTGGCAGAAGCCCTATATCCAAGCCGAGCAAGCTCCGATAATAGTGCTTGGGTCCCAGACTCATAGTTCTCCTTGGTGTCGGCTGCCAGTAGCAGATCATGCACATATTGGAGTAGGATGACTTCGGGGTGTGCAGTTCTGAAGTCATTGAGGTCCCTGTGAAGGGCTTCATCAAAGAGAGTGGGGGAGTTTTTGAACCCCTGTGGGAGTCTAGTCCAGGTTAGTTGGCCAGATGTTCCAGGTTCTGGGTCTATCCACTTGAAAGCAAACAGCAACTTACTGTCCTTATGTAGGGGAAGCAGAAGTAAGCATCTTTTAACTCCAGCAGAGTGTACCATTCCCGCTCTGGATTCAGAGTGCTAAGCAAATTATATGGATTGGGTACTGTGGGGTGAATGTCCTTCACTCTGTTGTTGATCTCTTAGGTCTTTAACAGGACGGTAGTTCCCAGTTCCTGGCTTTCTTACTGGTAGAATGGGGGTATTCCAGGCTGATTGACAGGGCTTTAGAACCCCAAGAGCGAGGTATTTCTGAATATGGGACCTTATCCCATCCTTAGCTTCTTTGCTTAGAGGATATTGTTTAACACTGATTGGAGAGGCAGAAGATTTTAATTCTACTACTGTTGGAGGTTGTTTTATGGCTAGACCTAACCCAGCAGTTTCTGCCCAGGCATTAGGATAATCTTTTATCCATTTCTGTGGTAGTTTGCCTGTTTGATTAGTCCTAGGGGGCGCGAAGAGTTGACGTTCATCTTCTATGGACATATTCAAAGCCGTGACTATGGGATATTTTACTTAAGGTTTTAGAAACTCCACTTTGGGACCATCAGGGTTAAAGGTTATTCTAGCCCAGAGTTTGGTAAGCAGATCCCTGCCCATCAATGGGGCTGGGCATTCTTGCATTACTAGGAAAGAGTGGTGGAATTTTTCCTTTCCTGGGTCCATATTCCTCTTAGTTGTCCAACCCAATATCTACTGCCATTAGCCCCTTGCAATAGGGACCATTTATTTTATAGGGGGCCCAGTGGGGTTTAAGGGCTGAGTATACTGCTCCTGTATCCACTTCAAAGTTCACTGGAGTCCTCTCCACTTCAAATATTACCCTGAGATCGGGGAGGTGATCCGAGCCCCGACATTCCTAGCCCTCTTCTAAAGTCAGCACGGCAGGCTGGTGTGGCTGCTTCTTTTGGGGGCACACTTTGACCCAGTGTCCTTTTTCTTTACAATAGGCACATTGATATGAGGCCAGGGTCAGCCTTTGGCGTGGGCCCAGGTATCCCTTCCTGTCTCCCTGTTTTTTAACTTCTGGCCTATTTGCTGCTGTGAACAAAACCTTAGCCAATGCTTTACTCTGCCTTTTGTTCCTTTCATCCTCCTTTTGTTCCCTTTCCTTCTCTCTCCTCTGTTCCCTCTCCTCAGTTTCTCTCTTATAATATACTTTCTCAGCTTCTCTGACTAAATCTCTTAAGGTCATACCTTGTAATCCATCTAGACATTGTAACTTTCTCTTAATATCTAGGGCAGTCTGCTCAATTGAGGGCGTTGCAACAGATGCCTTTTGGTCCCATGCCTGAGGAACAAAAAGAGTATATTTCTTATATGCTTCCATAATTCTCTCCAGAAACATAGAGGGAGACTCATTAGGCCCTTGGATAATCTCTCTTACCTTGGACAAATTAGTCGGCCCTCTGGCGGCCGCTTGGAGACCCGCTATTAGAGCCCTGCGATAAGTGGACAGATGCTACCTACCTTCAAAGGTGTTGGGGTCCCAGTTGCATCAGTTCATGGGCCCGTAGATATGAAGAGAGAGCATCAGAGGGGCTTCTGAGTTTTTTATTATCTGTTGCCGGCGGGTTCCTTTAGGTGGCCCAGCTTCCTACAGGGGAGGAGGGACTGCTAAGGCTGTGGGGAAGTCCCCTGGAGGGCTTGGGTCTGGCCCAATTGCCTCTAGTGGCAGAGAGGCTGAGTCAGCTGTGGGAGGATCATCAGGAACATGTTGGGTGTTGGGGGAAGGAGGGTAGAGGATAAGGAGGGGGTGGAGTGTCCAATCTTGTGACTCAGGGAGAATAGAGGGAAGAGGGGGAGGAGCGGAATGTTTGAATGATAGGATTCTGGGGGAAGGGGTATATGGCTGTTGAGGTGGGTCGCCACGTGGCCCCAGCTGAAATACAATATCTCTGACTTTTCGCATTAGAGGGAAGTGGAGGATCCTTCTGGGGCCCATCCGACTCTGAGGATGGGCCATTCTGAAGCACAGAGAGTCTTCCAGGTATGGCATTTTACTGAAAAAGAAAGATTCTGGGCCCTTGAGCGGATAACAGTCCAAAGATCAAGGGTAAGGTACAGAGGCGTGGAAGTGCTTTGTCCCATAATGGGAGTTACTCAAACAGGGACAGTAAAGACACAAACACGAAACAGACAAAGACAAACAGTAAACCTTTAACATGAGTACAAGACAAAGATTAGAACTGAGTAACTGCATACCTGTTGGGTTAGACAATAAAGACAGACAGTAAACTCAACATGAGTTCCGGACAATGAACAAAACTGAGTAGCCAGCAAAACCTGATGGGCTGGCAAACCGAATCCTGAAGCAAAATATAACCGAGTTGAGGAAACTACTATTCCTCAAATTCCCGAGTTCTCTGTAGTGTCCCCCAGGGACGTGGCCAGTGGTTCTGTGACATGTCTGTCAGCCACCATCGGAGAGAGCTAAAGCTCTTCACTGACAGCCACTTAGCCAAGCCTTAACCTGAAACCCGAAACCAGAAAGAGGCACCTTACTTACCCTGAGAAGAGTCCGTTGGGGTCTTTTGTCCTCCGCTGCCGGATATCCCACCTGGGGCCTCCAGATGAAAAGGTGGGGTGAACGTCGGAGGAAAAGACCACCAAGAGACTTTCTAATGCAACAGCAAAGGGTTTATTAGGAGTCCAACATGCTGGGGCTCAGAGATCACTTCAGAGGAGCAAAGAACAAAGAGCCCCGAGAACAACTTGGGCAGAGTTTATATACATTCTTTAGAGAGGGCAGGGACTTTACAGACATCATAGCCTCCTTTAGCAAATCATCAGGTATCACGGCAAAATCAAATAACAACTCTAAAACATGATTAGCACATTCATTGGCGAGAACAGGTCGGGCAGGGAGTGATTGGTCAGCCCTGAGAAGGGGTATACATTTAAACTGATTGGTTGAAACTCTGAGAAGTATACGTGCTGATCTGCACGATTTCTGGGAAGGGGTTGTTAAATAACTAGGTGGTCAGGGAAGATTTCAACACACATCTAATGGGCAGATCCGGGAATTGTCTTAACTGCCACTGAAATTTCAGGTTCTGAGTGCAGCTTGTAAACTTTACAAAACCTGATTCTTTACGTTTCAATTTCAATTTCTTTTATTCTTTCAGAACCTTACAAAAGAAAGCAAGAAACTTCATCCACAATGACTGCTCTTTTGGCCATTTTGGTTTTGGATGCACGCATGGGATCTTTATTTAGATCCATCTGTTGCTGATAATCTAAGCCAAAGCCACACACAGTGCCAAGAGGCTGATTAAGACACATCCCTTTCCAAAGCAATTATTTATCTGAGGTCAGTCACAGAACTCAGTCTCTGAGGGGAATCACACCAGTGTTCAAGTCCAGGTAGACCCAGTCAACTCTTCCAACCGCCACACAAATGACCACAATTAAAACCAAAACACTCCCACATGGCACTCATCTTTTTACATATATACATTCATCATAACCTCTGACTGGAGGTTTCCACGAATGGCGCAGCCCAAGGGAGTGTCCAATATAAGATCCTTTGCCCCTCATTCGCCTAACCTCAGGGTGGCCTGGACACCCTTCCTGTGAATCAGGATTGATTGCATAGGTCTGCCGTTAATACTGCTCTGCTTCTCCAATTTGAGGCCTACTGACTGTCAGGAATAGATTTCTTATGTTATTTGGAGTCATGAGGAAACCAAAGCACCTCTGCAGGGCTTGGATGAACTCATTTTACCCAAAGGATCCCTATTCTCCCTTGATGGAGGTCAGGAACCTAACAGAGGAAGGCGAAAGACTTCATCCACAATGACAGATATTTTTGCCATTTTGGTTTTGGATGCACACTTGGGGTCTTTCTTTAGATCCATCAGGCACTGATAATCTAAGCCACAGCCTCACACAGGGCCATGAGGCTTATTCAGACACGTATCTTTCCAAAGCAATTAAGCAAAGAGTCACAGGTGATGCCCATTCATTTCCATTTGAAACCTGTTTTCTTCACAATTCACAAAGGGGTGGCCTGAGGCAAAGACCTTCCTGACATTCAGGGCAACAGAACAATAAGTTAGCAAAAGGCCCAAAGCAGGGTTTTTCCACTGAGACTTTACTGGTCACACTGATATCTGAGTTTTCTGAGATGCTTGCCATTCCCTTCAGCTATCCAGTACCTTGCCATGTCACAGAGCTTGGAGGTGGTACATATCTTGGACACAAATTCATGAGCCTATCCTGGAGAGTGGCCAGAATTCAGGAAGAAAACAGGAGCTTAGGAAGATAGTAGGTGTTGCCCATCGATAAGGCAATCTGCAGTTAATTCCTAAAATGGGCAGGATGAATGCTGGGAAGCATTCTACTAGACAGGACACATCCATTGATGAATTCTCTTTCTAATGTCTACAACCACGGACAAAGTGGGATACACAGACACAGAAACACTCGCCTTGTAAAAGTACTTTTTAGAAACAGTCCACTCCAAAGCAAACAAACCACCTTTCCTACCTATTCTCAGAACTTGAGACAAAACCACAACTCACATCCACACTCAAAAAGGGACCTCCTTCCCCCAAGTAAGTCTGTGACTATCCAGAGTGTCCTCTGACTAGTGGGCCATACTATGATCCCCCGAAATGGTCTGTTTGTCTCAGATCATGTCTCCTTGTCCATCTCTGTGAAGTTATCAGGAGCCTGTACTGACCGCTACCTGCTTTCCAATGGAAGGCCCGTCTTCAGAGCTCTTCTCGCATTTGGCCATCATCACATCAGTAGGTACCAAGAAAGACAGACTCTGTCCTTGGTAAATCCAAACAAGTGAGCCCACTGGGACTGGTAGTGGGACAGGCTCTGTATGCCTGGCTTCCTGGATGCCAAATTCAGAGATTACCGTCACCAAAGAAGTGAGGTAGGTCTACTCCTTCAGGAACTGAATGAGGTCACTGCCTTGGCAACCACTTTGTCTTAACATTTACTTCCAAGTGTCCCATGAGATGGAGGCTGCCCATACTTCCTGTGACAATTTCACAAGTTAGAATGGTATATCAATAATAGGCACCTAGGAGAAGCTCTCCACACAGGGTTTGTTTGGTCCATCTTCTTTATATCAAAGGGAGAGAGGCTGATTAAGACACATCCCTTCATCCTGACCAGGATGTTAGCCATGGAAGATGACTTTTGCTCTCTCGGGTCCTTCATAGCTGCCTACATCTTCTCCAGGGATCATTTCTGCATCAACCTTTGAGGTTCTCAGCAGGTGAAAGATCCCCTACATTCCTGTATTATAAGACCAACTCTGTCCCTGCTCTTCTGTAAAGTGAGATTGAGGGAACATTTATGGTTAGGGTTAATAACATATTCTATTTGGCTTAGGAATCATTCTTCTGGATAAATAATGGTATTGGGAAACTGCAATATTCACAAGAATATATAGGTGAAATATAAGTATGAAACCAGAAATCTAGGTACGATTTGAAGCCCAGAAGGGCATTTGGCCCTTTAGTGGGATACTTAGCTTTGAATTATGTTCTGCACAGATGTCTCAGTTAAATCAATATACAATGGCATAGGACCTTGTTCCTTGGATGATTTAATGTCCAAGAGAACATCCAGTCAAAAAGGAATAGTAGGTAGGATTAGGAAGATTGTCAGTAGGTTTACAAAAAAGAGTGAGTATAGGGGAATGAAAGGTTAATAAAATAGGTACTTGTCACTTCCTGTTTTTCTGTATGCTTAACAAAACACTGTTGAAATCTTGAAAACTGTTTGCTAATTTTGTTCCAAGAATGTGCTGTCCCCAACTGCCAAACTACAGAATGTACTCCCTCACCCGGTTGCACGCAAACTGCCCACTCGCCCTGAACCATCCATAAATTTCCCTCCCTTCCCTCTCCAAGGAATGTACATAAGCTCTGTTAAAGCTGTTCTCAGGGCTCTCTACTCTATTCAAGTGAGCTCTGAGCCCCAACATGCTGGACCCCCAATAAACCCTTTGCTGTTGCTGAGTGAAAATGGTATACTGTTCTGTATTAAAAGGTGCTTTCTTTTGCTTGCCTCTGCATAAAGATAGTCAGTTGCTGTTTGCTTTCGAGTGGGTAGACCCAGAAACTGGAACATCTGGTCAACTAACTTGGACTAGACTCCCACAGGGGTTCAAAAACTCCCCCACTCTCTTTGATGAAGCGCTCCACAGAGATCTCAACAACTTCAGAACTACACACCCCGAAGTCACCCTGCTTCAATATGTTTATGTCCTAATAATGGCAGCCAACACAAAGGAAAACTGTGAGTCTGTGACCCAAGCACTATTATCCGAGCTTTCTCAAATTGGGTATAGAGCTTCGGCCAAAAAGGCCCAAATTTGCCAGCAAGAAGTAAACTTCTTGGGCTATTCCCTTAGGGGCGGTAAATGATTGCTCAATGAGCCCAGAAAACAAACTGTTGTGCAGATACCACCCCCATCTAACAGGAGACAACACAGAGAGTTTCTTGGGACTGATGGCTTTTGCAGGTTATGGATACCTGGGTTTGTGTTCTTAGCTGCTCCTTTATACCCGCTGTTAAATGGGGATGCCCAATTTCAGTGGACCCGTGAGCACCAGCAAGCTTTTGATAATATCTAAGAACACTGACACTGAACCCCTCAACTTCACTGAGCTGAGCCTTCAATTTCAGAAAGCCCTACACTACGTTAAAAATGTACATCAACTCACTCACCTTGGTTCAAAGAAACTGCAGGCATTCCTGAAAGATCAAGAACAGAGTTTTCGAATAACTCACTCACAGCAAAAGGAAATAACTGAACGGGTAACAAAAGCCTGTCGGTTCCGTCAATTGGTTAATGCTTACCCTTCCAAGCTTCCTGCAGGTAAGCACCTATGAGGAACCAGACCAGGACAATTCTGGGAAGTGGACTTAACTGAAATTAAGCAAGCCAGGTATGGACTTAAATATCTCCTAGTCTTTGTAGATACATTTTCAGGATGGATTGAAGCCTTTCCCACACAAACACACACACACACACACACAAAAAAAAAAAAAAAAAAAAAAAAAAAAAAAAAAAAAAAAAAAAAAAAAAAAACAACGGTGCAAATATGCTCAAGACGATCCTGAAAGATATTTTTCCAAGACACGGCCTGCCTAAGGTAATAGGGTCTGATAATTGAATGGCGTTCATGAGCCAGGTAAGTCAGGGGCTAGCCAGGACCATGGGGATTAATTGGAAGTTACATTGTGCTTATAGACACCAGATCTCAGTACAGGTAAAAAAAATAAATAGAACCAATAAAGAGACCTTAACGAAATTAAGCTTAGAGACCGGCATAAAAGATTAGACTATGCTCCTGCCTTATGCACTGTTTCATGCAAGAAATACTCACTCTGTTTCTTTGTGTAACCTCACCCCCTATGACATTCTCTATGGTACCCCTCCTCCAGTATGGGACCTAACCCCACTCTAAGACCTAAGGATCCGTTCCACACCCCCATGCTTGACAGACTTAAAGCTCTTGAAAGAACTCAGCGATACCTGTGGAAACAGCTGGCCACTGCCTTCCAACCTGGGGACGAGGGGACTCCACACCAAAATCAAGTAAAAGACTTCATCTACATCAGATGACATCAGGTGTCATCCCTGGAACGCCGCTGGAAAGGACCATACCAGGTGCTACTTATAACACCTACAGCGGTAAAAGTAGATGGAATCACTTCCTGGATCCATGCCTCCCATCGCAAGCCTGCGCCCTGTCCAGACTCTGGCTGGAAACTGGAAAAGACTGGTAACCCTTTAAAATTGCGTATTCGCCATGTGGATAAGGCTATAGACTCTACCCTTGGCCACCAGTAGACCTAACGCTCATCAGCTCGTTCAGCAGTGATGGCTGATCACAAATCCTACTATACGAGAAGTATGGTCTATCTCACATACAGCACCCTTAGGGACTTGGTGGCCATCTCTTCACCCAGACATTTCTCAGCTGGCTATAGGTCTACCCTATTGGGATATCCCTGATGAAGAGGATCCCACTAAAATTCCATTAAATCCCTTCCATACCACTGTGTAGTTTCATTTCTCCAAGCTCAAATTGGCCAAGTTAAACTTATGGTAATACCCCACTTGCAGACATAGAATGTGACACCCCCCAATGATCACTTTTATGATTAAAACTAGCCAGAAGAACAATTGGGGAATGAAATGTTAATAAAATAGGTACTTGTAACTTCCTGTTCTTCTATATACTTAACAAAACACTGTTGTAATATTGAGAACTGTTTGCTAATCTTGATCCCTGGATGTGCTGTCCCCAACTGCCAAATTTCAGAATGAATTCCCTTACCCGGTTACACGCAAACCACTCACTCACCCTGACCCATCAATAAACTTCCGTCCCTGCCCTCTCCAAGGAAAGTATATAAGATCTGCTAAAGCTGTTCTCAGGGCTCTCTGCTCTATTCATGTGAGCTCTGAGCCCCAGCATGCTGGACCCCCAATAAACCCTTTGCTGTTGCATGAGACAGTCTCTTCATGGTCTCTTCCTCCGACGCTCACATGAACATTACTTGGATGATAGAATGTAGAAGAGAAAATCCAGTCAAAAAGGGATAGTCGGTAGGATAAAGAAGATATTCGGTAGGTTTAGGAAGAAGAGTGGGTATAGGATTTGGAACAAAATTTCTTTAGCAATAGGGGTTCGGTTAGAGAGTGAATGTAAATGTCAGCACATGTGAACAGTCAAAATAATGAACTATAGAAAATATGTAGGATAGCAGATATCAATAAAGACATTACAAAATCAGGCAAAGTATAAAGTGAGTGATAGGATTAGACATTTTCAATAGGGTTGAGTTAGGATATATAATCTTAGGAAGAAACAAATATGTATTCACCAATAGAATTGACATTTGAGAGCATTAGGCAACCTTGACATGGATGTTTTTGTAATCCATGCTCACTTTCCTTTTAGGCTTTGGTACAATCATAAGTGTGACCTTTGCATTTGTGTCCAGAATATTACTGTGATAAAATGTATATGTAGATCAGGTGACATGACTATTTCTTCCATCATTACTGGGAGCAATATTTTGAAGACATATAAATGGGTATTTGGGGTACAAAGAGGTGTACCTTGTTTCTATGAATATAGAGATAATGCATGAATAGAGCATACAATGAATAAATAATATAACTGGATCCACATTAAATAACGGATTGAATTGATATCTGAAAATATATAAGAAATCTTATATTGATATACAATCATTCATTCCAACCAGTTATACATCTAATATTAATATTAGGGTTATGGTTTTTCATGAAGATATGTTAGTTTTGCTACAAAAGTGATTATGGTATTCGTAAATAATGTGTTTGGAATGAGTCAGTCAAAATGCTGGCAATATGTGAACAAGGCCTCTGGCTTTGAGCTGGGGCTTCACAGAGATGGCTGCATTTCTAAGATAAAGAAGTTACCAACTGAGCTCCATGGTAACAGCTGGCAGGGAGAAAAAAAAGAGAAGAAAAAAGCTCTCCCCCTCCAAGGTGTTCTTAAAACGTTAACTTTCCCAGAACAGAGGAAAAAAAGAAACTAAAACTGCTTTTTGTGAACTTCTGCAGACTGTGAACTTCTGAGCCCCTCCCTTAAATGTTGGGCACAAAATTCTGAAACATTCTAAACTTGGGTTTCAGGGGATAAATTGATTACAACGGAAGCAATGCCCTCTAAATCCGTTTTCAACCAAATAGGATTGTTTCCGTGTCTTTGGTGCTATCTTAGGTGCCTTGCCTTGCCTTGTCCGTCCCTATTCTCATGAAAAGACCAGTCAAGAAACATGGAGGAATACATGTGTTCTGAAGTAGGAAGTGATTGATAGTGAAACAAATGCCTATAAATTTCCTTACTTGTGAATGAAATATATATCCTATGATGTGCATAAATTGAAGAAATAGTAATCTACCAGTGTTGAATAAAAATGAACATCAAAATACACATCACGTCTGATTGGAATCTACTTGCATTGATGTTAAACTGGGTCAGTTACTGTAAACATATTAGGATTTTTATGCACCATCCACTGAAGTTACTTTTTAGTACTAGGAAACAAATATGTATTTCAGGTGAATGAATATTTCTAAGAATAGCCTTGTGAAAAGTTGATTATAAATACACATATATGAATATGAATGAATTTGGTGAGTGTAAAATAAGACACATATTTCACATTTTGAAAAATCTGGAGAGTCCATATAAAAAAATATATATATATATATATACACACACACACACACACACACACACAGACATTAAAAATAGCAATATATATGCCAATCGAAATTCAACATGAAATATATATCATCGACAGATTCAAAAATATTTATTTTAGTGAACATGGATTTATGAATACTATTGTTCAACTAGAAAGCTCACTCATAATTTGAATTTTCAGTTCCAACATCGTTTAGGAGGAGTGATCCATTACAATTTGTATCTCCCAAGTCAGCCACCTCACAAGAATGTACATGAGGTCCCAGGTAGGATTCTATGTGTGCATATAAAAATACAGGTGGTGAATATGCTACAGAGAAAGGGAGAGAGGAATTCACATATTGTTTAACAATAAAAAAACATGGAGAACTATTTCAACAAAAAATTGACTATTTATATAACTCCTACCCTATATAATGCAAAAGGCAAGTCCAACTGTACACCATGCCTCCTCTGAAATGCTTGTATTTTTATTCTATTTGGGTTATTTTTCTCCATCTTATTAGTATTAGTAGTCAGAGTGTACTAGGGTAGGGGTTAGTGTCAGGGATTCAGTATTTCGAATGGAAAATTGGAAAATGAATCCAATGTGTATGTAAATATGTGCTACACAAAAATGTTCCCACTCTCATCAAGGGTAATGCCTTGACAGTACCTTCACCCCAACTAAAACAACATTAGAGAAGAAAAGTTAGAAAATCAGTGAATACATATCTGGAAAGGAATATGCTCCGTTTTTTGAAACCTTGGAGGTGGTAGAAGAGTTTCCAAAAGTAAGGGACAGGGTAAACACTCCACAAACACGGAGCTCTGCTGGCCTAAAACTTCTTGAGAAACTGCCTCTGAGGTTGGGAACTTGAAATATATGTTTTTGTCAGGAGTTTACCTTCCTTTGTAGTGAGACCATCAAAGCTGCGTCTGCATCTATGTGACCTGGAGGACATGGTTTCTTATTTTTCAATTAAAATGAGGCAGCAGTGCTGAATTCTCTCTTTGTAGGTAACCCGTGGATCCTGGGGGCTAAGTGTCTCCACGTGTGGAGTGTGAAGCCATTTGGTCATCCTCCAATTTTCGTGGTGTTTCCTGCTGCTGCACTGGGAGTTTAGTATTTGCTTCATGAAATGCAAGGAGTTCAACTGGGTCACAGTGATGGAGGAAGTTCTGTCATGAGTGGTGGGTCAGGGTCTTCAGGAGAATGCACCAACCAGGCTTCTATCCCACATAGCTTGACCCCTTGACCATAGCCACCTGATTCTGAACATTGCCCTGAAACCTCTCCATTTAACAAGATGCCTTTTCACAGACGGGTCTGCTGGCTGAAACATGTCAGTACCAAGCCATTTGGAAGCCAAAGGCAGATCCACATTGCCCCACCACATGTTTTATCAAACACCTGCCCAGCACTGTTCTAGGACCACTACTCAGCAGGCTCCAACTTACTGGCTTCTCTGTTCTACACCATTTTCATGAAACCCAGTCAATCAAGGCACTGTCTGGCATGCTCATGATCATCAAAAGGACATCCAAAGGTTCTGCAGTGCCACCTGGTAATGGGAATTTCAAAATTTTATGGTATTTATCTAGCCAATTTTCAAGGATAATGTTGGAGGCACTGTGGGTTTCATTTATTCAGGAAACATTAAATGGTAAGGAAGCTCATTTCAATGAAAGCTCAGGAGACTCTCACAGGCAAGGCTTCCCAAAGAGTGGTGAAAAGGTCACATCAAACCAGGCCTTTTGAGGTCTGCAAAGTGAGGTCCATGTGTGTTTTGACTCTCAACTATGGCTGCAAAGTCTTTCAGAATAAAATCATGTGATATCCTGGCTGAGATTCCCAGTGATCTGTTGAAAGCCAACCTGGGCGTAGATCTCAGTTTACAAGGGCGACTCTCATGTGTGGCCTCTTAAATCCCAACACAATTCATGGCAATACTTCTCTAAAGTCAATTCCAGAACTCAGTCTCCAAGGGGAATCACACCAGAGTTCAAGCCCAGGTGGAGCCAGTCATCTCTTCCAACCACCAAACAAATGAATACAATTGAAACTTAAACACTCCCACAGGGCCCTCATCTTCTTCCATATAGACACTCATCAAAACCGATGGCTGGAGGTTTCCATTATGGGCGCAGCCGAACAGTGTCCAAAATAAGCTCCCTTACCCCTCATTTGCATAAACTCAGGGTGGCCTGGACACCCTTCCTGTGAACCAGGAATAATTAAATAGGCCTGCCATTATTACTTTTCCACTTCTACCATTTGAGACCTCTGACTCTGGGGTTTAGATTCTTTAAGTGAACTGGAGTCATGAGAAAACCCAAGCACCTATGGGATAGCCTCTGCAGGGCTTTGAAGAATTCATTTGACCCAAAGGTTCCCTACTCTCACTTGATGGAGGTCAGGAACCTTACAGAGGAAGGCGAGTGACTTCATCCACAATGCCTGCAATTTTTGCCATTTTGATTTTGAATGCACACATGGGATCTTTCTTTAGATACCTCAGGTGTTGGGAATATAAGCCAGAGCCTGACACAGGGCCAAGAGGCTGATTCAGACACATCCCTTTCTAAAGCAATTAAACAAAGAGACACAGGTGATGCCCATTCATTTCCATTTGAAAACTGTTTCTTCAGGCTTCACAAAGGGGTGACCTGAGGCAAAGGCCTTCCTGACATTCAGGGCAAAAGAACAATAGGTAAAAAAAGGCCCAAAGCAGGGATTCTCCACTGAGACTTTCCTGGTCACACTGATATCTGACTTTTCTGAGATGCTCGCCATTCCCTTCAGCTATCCAGTACATGGCCATATCACAGAGCTTGGACGTGGTACATATGTTGGACACAAACCACGAGCCTATTCTGGAGAGTGGCAAGAATTCAGGAAGAAAACAGCAACTTAAAATTAGCAGGTGTTTCCCATCCATAAGGCAATCTGCAGTCTAATCATAAATTGGGCAGGATGAAAGCTGAGAAGCTTTCTACTAGACAGGACACATCCATTGATGCATTCTCTTTTCTAATGTCGACAACCAGGACACAGTAGGATACACAGACATAGAAACACTCGCCTTGTCACATGACTTACTGGAATGAGTCCATACTAAACAAAACAAACCACCTTTCCTACCTATTCTCAGAACATGAGACAAAACCACAAACTAACACCCACAATCACAAAGGCACCTCCTTCCCCCAAGTACGTCTGTGACTATCCAGAGGGTGGTCTGACTGGTGGGCCATAATATATTCCCCCAACATGCCTGTCCTGTCTCAGATCTGGTATCCTTCACAGAGTTGTCAGGAGTCTGCGGTGAGCCACTCCCTGCGTTCTCTGGAAAGGCCAGTTTTCAGAGCTTTCCTGGCATTTGGTCATCCTCACATCAGTAGGACCAAAAAATAATGACTCTGTCCTTGTTAAATCAAAACAATTGAGCCCACTGTGACTGGTACTGGGACTGACTCTGGGTTCCTGGCTTCCTGAATCCCAAGTTCAAAGTGTTCCATCACCAAAAATGTGAGGTGAGGTCATTTTTTTCAGGAACTGAATGAGGTCACTGCCTTGGCATTAACTTTGTCCTAACAGTTGCTTTCAATTGTCCCATGAGATGGAGGCTGCCCCTACTTACTTGGAAATTTTCACAAGTTAGAATGGTATATCAACCAGAGGCACCCGGGAATAGCTCTCCACACAGGCCTGGTTTGGTTCATCTTCTCTACATTAAGAAGAGAGAGGTTGATTCAGACAAAACCCTTCATCCTGACCAGGATGTTTGCCATGGAAGATGACTTTTCCTCTCTCAGGTCTTTAATAGCTGTCCACATCTTCTTCAGGGATCATTTCTGCATGGACATTTGATGTTCTCAGCAGGTGGAAGTTCCCCTACATTCCTGTATTGTAAGACAAAGTCTGATCCTGCTTTTCTGTAAAATTAGATTGATGGAACAGTGCATGGTTAGGGTTCATAACATGTTCCAACTGGGTTAGGAATCATTCTGTGGGATGAATAATGGTATTGGAACATGCAATATTTATAAGAATATATTGGTGAAATATAAGTATGAAAAGAGAAATCTAGGTAAGATTTGAAGCCCAGAAGGGCATTTTGCCCTTGATTGGGATACTTAACTTTTAATTACATTCTGCAGATGTGTCTCAGATAATTCGAAATAGAATGGCATAGGACTTTGTACATTGGATAATTGAATGTACAAGAGAACATCCACTCAAACTGGGATAGTCGGTAGGTTTAGGAAGAAGAGTTAGTATAGGATTTGAAACAAATTTCTTTAGTAATAGGGTTTTGGTTAGGGAGTCAATGTAAATGTCAGCACATGTGAAGAGTCAGTAACATGATGAACTGGGGAAAATATGTAGGAAAGCAGATATCAACAGAGACATTAGGAAATCAGGCAAAATATAAAGTGAGTGACAGGATTAGACATTTCCAACAGGGTTGAGTTTGAATAAATAATCTTAGGAAGAAACAAATATGTAGTCATCAAAAGGATTGATATTTGTGAGCATTATGCCACATGGACATGGATGTTTTTAGTAATCCATGTTCACTTTCAATTTAGGCTTTGGTACAAACATAAGTGTGACCCTTGCGTTTAGTGTTCAGAATATTACTGTGATAAAATGTACATATAGATCAGGTTACATGAGTAATTCTTCCACCATTTCTCAGATCAATATTTTGAATACGTATAAATTAGTATTGGGGGTACAAAGAGATGTACCCTGTGTCTTTTAATATACAGATAATGCATGAGTACACCACACTGTGAAAAAATAATATAACTAGTTCCACTTTAAATAATGGGTTAAATTGATATCTTAAAATATATAAGAAATCTTATATTGATATACTATCATTTATTCCAAACAATTATACATCTAATGTTAGTATTAGGTTTATGGTTTATGATGAAGGGTGTGAGTTTTGCTTCAAAAGTGATTATGTAAATCGAAAATCATGTGTTTGGAAAGAAGTCTCATGGAAAGACCAGTCATGAAACATGGAGGAATACATGTGTTCTGAAGCAGGAAGTGATTGAAACTGCAACAAACGCCTATATATATGCTAACTTGTAGATGACATATATATGGTATGATGTGCATTAACTGAAGAAATAGCAGCGTATCAGTGTTGAATAAAAATGAACGTCAAAATACATATCATGCCCCATAGGAATCTACTTGCATTGATGTAAAACTGAGTCAGTTATTGTAGAAATACTAGGATTTGTATGCACCATTCACTTAAGTTAGTTTTCTGTATTAGGAAACAAACATGTATTTCAGGTGAATAAATATTTCTGAATATAATCTTGTGAAAAGTTGCTTATAAATCCACATATATGAACTTATAGAACTCAGAGAGTGTATGATAAAACATATATTTCATTTTTTGAAAAATCTGGATAGTATATATATATATATATATATATACACAAAACACACAAAGACATTGAAAAGTAGCAATATATATGCCAATTGAAATTCATAGTGAAATATATATCATCCATGGATGCAAAAATATATATTTTACTGAACATGGATTTATGTATAATGTTGTTCAACTAGGAAAATGAATCCAATGTGTATGCAAAATTGTGATACACAAAAATCTTCCCACTCTCATCCTGAACAATGCCTTGACATTACACTCACCTTAAGTAATACATACTTATACGAGAAGAGTTAGAAAATCTGTGA
Organism: Callospermophilus lateralis; assembly: GCF_048772815.1. Lineage (NCBI taxonomy): Eukaryota > Metazoa > Chordata > Mammalia > Rodentia > Sciuridae > Callospermophilus > Callospermophilus lateralis. The sequence continues at coordinate 127,821,202 of NC_135313.1, read as the reverse complement.
ATATATATCTGAAATGGAATATGCTCAAGACTTTACAGCTTTGGATATGGTAGAGGAGTTTCCAAAAGTAAGGGACAGGGTAAACACTTCACAAACAAGGAGCTCTGCTGGACTAAAGACTTCTTGAGAAACTGCCTCTGAGTTTGGGCACTTGAAATATATGTTTTTGTCAGGAGTTTACCTTCCTATGTAGTGAGACCATCAATGCTGGTTCTGCATCAATGTGACCTGGAGGATATGGTTTCTTATTTTACAATGAACATTAAGCAGCCGTGCTGAATTCTCTCATTGCAGGTAAACTGTGGCCACTGAAGGCTAAGTGTCTCCCCGTGTGGACTGTGAAGCCATTTGGTCATCCTCCACTTTCCATGGTGTTTTTTGCTAGTGCACTGGAAATTTGGTATATGCATCACGAAATAAAAGGAGTTCAACTGGAACACAGTCGAGGAAGGAGTTCTGTCATGTGTGGTGGGTCAGGGTCTGCAAGAGAATGCACCAACCTGGCTTCTATCTCACATAGCTTGCCCCCTTGACCATAGCAACCTGATTCTGAACATTTCCCTGAAAACTCTCCATATAACAAGATGCCTTTACATATAAGGTTCTGCTGGCTACACTATGTCAGTCACAAGCCATTTGGATGCCAATGGAAGATCCACAAGGCCCCAACACAGATGTTTTATCACACACCTGCACACCACTGCTCTAGGCCCAATACTCAGCAGGTTCCAAATTACTGGCATCTCTGTTCTACACCATTTTCATGAAACCCAGGAAATCCACGCACTGTCTGGTATACTCATGATCAGCAACAGGACATCCAAAGGTTCTCCAGTGCCACCTGGTCATGGGAATTTCAGAAATTTTATGGAATTTATCTAGCCACTTATCAAGGATGAAGTTGGAGGCACTGAGGGTTTCAATTCATTCAGGAAGTACTAAATGTTGAGGAAGCTCATTTCAATGAAACCTCTGGGGAACTCTCATAGGCAAGCCTTTCTAAAGAGTGGCTAAAAGGTCACATGAAGCCAGGCCCATTGAGGTCCACAATGTGAGGTCCATGTGTGTTTTGACTCTCAACAATGGCTGCCAAGTCTTTCAGAATACAATCATGTGATATCCTAGCTGAGATGCCCAGTTCTCTGTGGAAAGCAAACCTGGGAGTAGATCTCAGTTTCCAAGAGTGACTCTCATGCATGAACTCTTAAAATCCCATCACAATTCATGGCAATACTTCTCTGAGGTCAGTTCCAGAAGTCAGTCTCTAAAGAAACCACACAAATGTGCAAGCCCAGTTGGACCCAGTCATCTCTTCCAACTACATAAATGGCCACAATTAAAACCAAAACACTCCCACATGGCCCTAATCATCTTCCATAAAATCACTCATCATAACCTCTGGCTGGAGGTTTCCATGAGGGTTGCAGCCCAAGAGAGTTTCCAAAATAAGCTCCGTTGCCCCTCATTTGCATGAAGTCATGGTGGCCTGGACACCATTCTGTGAACCAGGAGTGATCAAATAGGCCTGCCGTAAATACTGCTTCACTTTTCCAATTTTACGCCTTCTGACTGTGGTATTTAGATTCTTTATGTGAAGTGAAGTCATGAGAAAACCCAAGCACATAGGGGCTAGACTCTGTAAGGCTCTGAAGAACTCATTTTACCAAAAGGATCCCTATTCTCACTTGATGGAGATCAGAATTTTTACAGAGGAAGGCAAGAGACTTCATCCACAATAACTGCTCTTTTGTCAATTATCTTTTAGATGCACACATGGGATCTTTCTTTAGATCCATCGGGTGTTGAGATCTAAGCCACAGTCTCACACAGGACCAAAAGGCTGATTCAGATATATCCCTTTCCAAAGCAAGTAAGCAAAGAGCCACATGTGATACCAAATCATTTCCATTTGAAAACCATTTTCTTCAGGCTTCCCAAATGATTGGCCTGAGGCAGAGATCTTCCTGACATTCAGGGAAACAGAACAATAGGTTAGCAAAAGGCCCAAAGCAGGGTTTCTCTACTGACAGTTTACTGCTCACACTGATATCTGAGTTTTCTGATATACTCGCCATTCATTTCAGCTATCCAGTACATGGCCATGTCACATAGCTTGGAGGTGGTACATATAATGGAAACAAAACCATGAGCCTATTCTGGAGAGTGGCCAGAGTTCAGGAAGAAAACAGGAACATAAGAAGGTTTAAGGTGTTGCCCTTCGATAAGGCAAGCCACAGTCCATTCATAAATTGGGCAGGATGAATGCTGGGAAGTTTTCTACTAGACAGGACATATCCATTGATGCATTCTCTTTTCTAATGTCTACAACCACAGACACACTGGGATACACAGACCTAAAAACACTTGCCTTGTCAAACAACTTAGTAGAAACAGTCCACTCCAAACCAAACAAACCGCCTTTCCTACCTTTTCTCAGAACATGAGAAGAAAACACAAACACACAACTTCAACTACAAAGGCATCTCCTTCCCCCAAGTAGGTCTGTGACTATCCGGAGTGTACTCTCGCTGCTGAGCCTTACTATGTTACTACGAAATGGCCTGTCTTGTCCCAGATCTGGTCTCCTTGGCCAACTCTGTGAAGTCATCAGGAGCCCTCAGGAGCCACTACTTGCTTTCTCTGGAAAGGCCAGTCTTCAAAGCTATCCTGGAATTTGGCCATCCTCACATCAGTAGATACCAAGAAAGACTGATTCTGTCCTTGGAATATCCAAACAAGTGAGCCCACTGGGACGGGGCCTGGGACTGGCTCTGGATGCCTGGTTCCCTAGATCACAAGTTCAGAGAGTTCCATCACCACGGAATTGAGATGAGGTCACTTCATTCTGGAACTGAAATAGGTCACTGCTTTTGCAACCACTTTGTCCTAACAGTTGCTTCCAAGGGTCCCATGAGATGGTTGCTGCCCCTATTTCCTGTGACACTTTCACAATTTAGAATGGTATATCACCCATAGGCACCCAGAAAGAGCTCTCCACACAGGCCTGGTTTGGTCCAGCTTCTGTACATTAGAAACAGAAAGGCTGATTCAGACACAACCCCTCATCCAGACCAGGTTGTTTGCCATGGAAGATGACTTTTCCTCTCTCAGGTCCTTCATAGCTGCCTACATCTTTTCCAGGGATCATTTCTGCATATACCTTTGAGGTTCTCAGCAGGTGATAGATCCCCTACATTTCTGTATTGTAAGACCAACCCTGTCCCTGCTCTTCTATAAAGTTAGAATGAGGGAAGAGTATATGGTTTGGGTTAATTACATGTTCGATTTGGGTGAGGAATCATTTTGTTGATGAATAATGGTATTGGGAACCTGCAATATTTATAAGAATATAGAGGTGAAATATATGTATGAAAACAGAAATCCACATAAGATTTGAAGCCCAGAAAGGGATTGTCCCCTTGATTGGGAGACTTAGCTTTAAATTATGTCCTGCACAGATGTCTCAGATAAAGCAATATACAATGGCATCAGACCTTGTACCTTGGATGTTTGAATGTCGAAGAGAACATCCATTCAAAAAAGGATTGTCAGTAGGTTTTGGGAGATAGTCGGTAGATTCAGAAAGAAGAGTGAGTATAGGATTTGGACCAAAAGTTCTTTAGCAATTTGGTTTCAGGTAGATAGTGAATGTAAATGTCAGCACATATGAACAGTCAGTCAAAATGATGAACTGGGGAAATAATGTAGGAAGCAGATATCGATAGAAACAATAGGAAATCAGGCAAAGTATAAAGTGAGTGATAGGATTAGACATTTTCAACAGGGTTGATTTTGAAAATATAATCTTAGAAAGAAGAAAATATGTAGTCACCAATTGCATTGACATTTGAGAGCATTAGGCAACCTGGACATGGATGTTTTTAGAAATCCATGCTCACTTGAAGGCTTTGGTACAATCATAAGTGTGACCTTTGCTTTATTTTCCAGAATATTACTTTGGTAAAATGTATATGTAGATCAGGTGACATGAGTATTTCTTCCACCATTTCTGGGAGCAATATTTTGAAGACCTATAAATGAGTATTGGGGGTACAAAGAGGTGGACCATCTGTCTAAGAATATAGAGATAATGCAAGAATAGACCATACTGTGAATAAATAATATAACTTGTTCTGCTTTAAATAACTGATTGAATTGATATCTGAAAATATACAGAAAATCTTATATTGATATACAATCATTCATTCCCACCAGGTATACGTCTAATGGTAATATTAGGGGTATATTTTATCATAAAGAGTGTGTGAGTTTTGCTTCAAAAGTGATTATGGAAATCGAAAATAATGTGTTTAGAAAGAAGTCTCATGAAAAGACCAGTCAAGAAACATGGAGGAATATATGTGTTCTGAAGCAGGAAGTGATTGAATGTGCAACAAATGTCTTTAAATTTGCTAACTTGTGGATGACATATATATCTTACGATGATCATAAACTGAAGAAATAATAATGTACCAGTGTTGACTAAAAATCAAAATCAAAATACACATCATGTTCCATAGGAATCTACTTGCATTGATGTTAAAGTGGGTCAGTTACTGTAGAAATATTAGGATTTGTATGCACCATTCACTGAAGTTAGTTTTCAGTTCTTGGAAACAAATATGTGTTTCAGGTGGATCAATAATTCTGAGAATAATCTTTTGAAAATTAGATTATAAATCCGCATACACGAATATGAATAAATTTAGGGATTGTACAATAAGACACATATATTTCATATTTTGAAAAATCTGGAGAGTGTATATCTATTTATATACACACACACACACAGAGAGACATTAAAAATTAGGAATATATATGCCAATCGAAATTCATCATGAAATGTATATCTTACACTGATCCAAAAATATTCATTTTAATGAACATGGATTTATTTATCATGTTGTTCATCTACGAAGCTCACCCACAGGTTGAATTTTCAGTTCCAACAGGGTTTAGGAGGAGTGATCTCTTCTCCCAATTTGCATCTATCAAGTCAGACACCTCACAGGAAAGTACGTGTGATAACAGGTAAGATTCTATATGTGCATATGAAAATACTTGTGCTGAATTCGCTACAGAGAAAGGGAGAGAGGAATTGACATATTTGTTAACTTTAAAAACACATGGAGAACTATTTCAACAAAAAATTGACTATATTTATAACTCCTACCCTATATAATGCAAAAGGCCAGACCAACTCTACACCATGCCTCCTCTGAACTGTTGTATTTCTATTCTGCCTGGGTTATTTTTCTCCATCATATTAGAATTAGTAGTCAGAGTCTAGTAGGGTATGGGTTATTGTCAGGGATTCAGTATTTTGAATGGAAAATAGTAAAATGAATCCAATGTGTATGTAAATATGTGCTACACAAAAATCTTCCCACTCTCATCCAGAACAATGCCTTGATTTTACCTTCGCCCCAAGTAAAACACAATTAGAGTGGAAGAGTTAGAAAATCTGTGAATACATATCTTCAAAGGAATATGCTCAAGAGTTCACAACCTTGAAGGAGGTAGAGGAGTTTCCAAAAGTAAGGGAAAGGTTAATACTCTACAAACATGAAGCTCTGCTGGACTAAACACTTCTTGAGTAACTGCCTCTGAGTTTGGGCACTTGAAATATTTGTTGTTGTCAGAGCTTTAGCTTCTTTTGTAGAGAGACCATCAAAGCTGGGTATGTATCTAAGTGACCTGGAGAACATGGTTTGTTATTTTCTAAGAACATGAGGCAGCAGTGCTGAATACTCTCTTTGTAGGTAAACTATGGAAACTGGGGGCTAAGTCTCTCTCCGTGTGGACTGTGAAGCCATTCAGTCATCCTCCAATTGTTGTAGTGTTTCTTGCTGCTGCAGTGTGAGTTTGGTATTTGCTTCACCAAATACAAGTAGTTCAACTGGTCACACTGCTGGAGGGAGTTCTGTCACGTGTGTTTTGTCAGGTCTGCAGGATAATGCACCAACCAGGCTTGAATCCCTCATAGCTTGCACCCTTGACCATAGCAACCTGATTCTGAACATTGCCCTGAAACCTCTCCATATAACAAGATGCCTTTACATATAAGTGTCTGCTGGCTGCATCATGTCAGTCACAAGCCATTTGGAAGCCAATGGCAGATCCCCATGGCCCCACCACAGATATTTTATCACACACCTGCACACCACTTCTCTAGTCCCACTACTCATCAGGCTCCAACTTACTGGGCATCTATTTTCTACACCATTTTCAAGCAAGGCACTGTCTGGTATACTCATGATGGGCAACAGGACATCCAAGCTTGTCCCGTGCCACCAGGTCATGGGAATTTCAAAAATTTCATGGTATTTATCTAGCCATTTTTCAAGGATGATGTTGGAGGCACTGTGGGTTTAAATTCATTCAGGAACAATTAAATGTTGAGGAAGCTCATTTCAATAAAAGCTCTGGAGAACTCTCACAGGCAAGGCTTCCCAAAATGTGGCCACAAAGTCACATGAAGCCTGGCCCATGAGATCTACAATGTGTGGTCCATGTGTGTTTTGACTCTCAACTATGGCTGCCAAGTTTTTCAGAGTTTGGCATTTGCTTCACAAAATACAATGAGTTTAAAAGGGACATAGTCCTGGAGAGATTTCTGTCACGCCTTCTGTGTCAGTGTCTGCAGGAGAATGCACAAACTAGGCTTCTATCTCACATAGCTTGCCCCCTTGTCCTTGGTAACCTGAATCTGAACATTGCCCTGAAACCTCTCCATATAACAAGATGCCTTTACATATAAGGGTCTGCTGGCTGCACCATGTCAGTCACAATCCATTTGGAAATCAATGGCAGATCCACAGGGCCCCACCACAGATATTTTATCACACACCTGCACACCACTGCTTTAGGCCCACTACTCACCAGTCTCCAACTTACTGGCATCTCTGTTCTACACCATTTTCATGAAAACAAGTCAATCAAGGCACTGTCTGGTACAATCATGATCAGCAACAAAACATTCAAATGTTCTCCATTGCTATCTGGTCATGGGAAATTCAAAATGGTCATGGTATTTATCTAGCCATTTTTCACGGATGTAGTTGGAGGCACTGTGGATTTCAATTCATTCTGTAACCATTAAATGGTGGGGAAGCTTATTTAATTGAAAGCTCTGGCGAACTCTCACAGGCAAGTCTTCCCAAAGAGTGGCCAAAAGGTCATATGAATCCAGGCCTATTGAGGTCTACAATGTGAGGTCCATGTGTGTTTTGACTCTCAACTATGGCTGCCATGTCTTTCAGAATAAAATCATGTGATATCCAGGCTGAGATTCCCAGTGCTCTGTGGAAAGCAACCTTGGGCCTAGATCGATTTCTAAGGGTGACTCTCATGCGTGGCTAACTAAAATCCCAACACAATTCATGGTAATATTTCTGAGGTTTATTCCAGAACTCAGTCTCTAAGGGGAATCACACCAGGTTTTATCACAGGTGGACCCAGTCATGTCTTCCAACTACCACACAAATGACCACAATTAAAACCAAAACACTCCCACATGGCCCTCATCTTCTTCCATATATACACACATCCTAAGCTCTGTCTGGAGGTTTCCATGAGCGACAAATCCCAAAACAGTGTCCAAAATTAGCTCCCTTGCCCCTCATTTGCTTAAAGTCATGGTGGCCTGGACACCCTTCCTGTGAACCAGGTGTGATAAAATAGGCCTGCCTTTAATACGGCTCTGCTTCTTCAATTTGAGGCCATTACCTGCTTTCTCAGAAAGGCTCCACTTCAGAGCTCTCCTGGCATTTGGCCATCCTCATATCAGTATGTACCAAGAAAAACTGACACTGTCCTTAGTAAATCCAAACAATGAGTCCACTGGGGCTGGGACTGGAACTGGCTCTGTGTGCCTGGCTTCAAGTTCAGAGAGTTCTATCAAAAGTAAGTGAGGTAGGTCACTGCTGGCTTGTGTGAAGCCGGTGGTGGCAGTTGGGTTCTAAAAGTTTTCCTGAGGAGCTGTTTTTTTTTGGCGTGTGTGGTTCTTAAAATAACGTTTGTTTCTTTTGTCAAGTGGCTCCTGAATTGTGCCCAGACAGACTGTGGCATTTGGTGGGCCACAAGGGGAATAAGTGAGGGTAAGTGATAAGATAAACTGCTCACCCCTGAAGGCAGGGCGAGAGGATGGGTAGCCATTTTAAGATTCCTCTTTTGTTTTGCTTCACATTTTTTTTATGTTGCCTGTCCCTGGAGATGGGTAAGATGAAAGAAAAACCGCTCACCTCTGAGGAACAGATAGGGAGAAAGGACAGATGGGCATTTCAGGAGGACAGAAAAGCTATTATAATGATTTCCTGTTGTTCCACATTTGTTTCATTCTGGTTCAGTTTTGTTTGGCGTTATCTTCTTGGGTTGTATTATAGTTATAGTAGAAATATTCAAGTAAAAGAGAAAGTCTCTTGAGCTAGTCAGACAGAGATAAAAATTCAAGTGAAAAAGAAGGTCTCTTGAGCTACACAGATAGAGGAAAAAATAAAGTAAAAGAGAAAGTCTCTTGAACTAGTCAGACAGAAGAAAAATTCAATTAAAAGAGAAGGTCACTCGAACTAGTCAGACAGAGGAAAAAATTCAAGTAAAAGAGAAGGCCTCTCAAGCTAGCGAGACAGAGAAAGAAAGTGTAAAGCAGAAAAAGCCATCAGGGGGAAAGTTACAACAGGAGACTGCTACTATCACCTTTCTATCACCAGAGGGTGTAAGTGTCCAGCCATCAGCACCAGCTCTGAAGAAACTGCTACTAACAACTTTCTATCTCCAAAGGACGTAAGTGTCCAACTAACAAGGCCACCTCCATACGCTGGGAGGCCCAAAACCCTGGCAGTTGATTGTTGGGATCCTGAGACAAGATCTCAAATATTAACATGCCCTGTATTTGATGCAGGAGTGCAGCGAGTTCACCGTGCTTTAAATTTCAAAACAGTGAAGCAGCTAAAAGAGGCTGTAACAACCTATGGTCCTCAAGCACCCTTCACTGTAAGCATGGTCAAATACATTAATAACTGGAAAATGACGCCAGCAGATTGGGCTAATATGTGTAAAGCTGTGCTAAATGGAGGACAATACCTGTTATGGAAGGTTGCCAATTAGGAATTTTGCAAGGAGAAGGCTAGGCGAAATGCAACAGCTGGTTATCCTCAGAGAAATCTTGATATGTTTTTAGGAAAGGGACCTTATTAGGATCAGCAGCATAATATCATGGAAAAAGGCATCTTGCTACGGAGCCAAAAAATGGACAGGGGGGCCCAATGCTCCGGGGCCCAAAACCACAAATATATGGAGCACGAAAGGAACCCAGCAACCCAATCAGGGTAGTGCCCAGGACACATTGTTCATATGATACCTCATGAGACAAACCAGAGGGAGTGCGGGGTTGGACATCTGCACCTCTGCCAGAGCAGTACTAACTCCAGAGATGGGAGTTCAAATCATTCCCTCAGGGGTAAAAGGACCTCTTCCCCAAGGAACAGTATGCTTATTATTGGGACAGAGCTCTTCTACTCTAAAAGGACTTATGATAAGTCCTGGGTGAAATGAAGGTGAAATGAAAATTATAGCCAGTTCTCCAAAGGGTATATCAGTAATTTCACCAGGAGATAGAATAGCACAGTTACTAATAATACCAAGCCTACATGATAAATTTTCCAGTCATGCTGTAGAAAGAGGTGCCAAGGGATTAGGCTCCACAGGTATAGATTGGGCTATGCTTTCTTTAAATTTAGATTCTTGCCCCATGCTAAAACTAAATATTCAAGGACATGAATGTAATGGGCTACTGGATACAGGTGCAGAACTTAGCATCATCTCTTCAAGAATGGCCAAAACATTGGTCATTACAACAAACCACTCAAATGCTTCGAGGCCAAGGAGTGGCGACTAATCCCCATAAAAGTGCAATGGTATTAGATTGGAAGGATCCTAAAGGATGTGACGGAACTATACAGCCATATGTATTGGATCATCTTCCCGTAACTTTATGGGGATGAGATGTCATAGATCAATTACGTTTGACATTAACAAATAACATCAATCAAAATGCACCCACTATTATGACTAGACAAGGTTTTAGGAAAGGAAAAAGATTAGAAAACCAATAACAAGTTATAGCAGCACCAATACAAATATATCAAGGAACAGACAGACATGGGTTTGATTTTAAGAAAGGGCCACTGAGACAATAAAAATTACTTGGAAATCAGAAAGACCAGTATGGGTTTCTCAGTAGCCCCTGACTAAAGAAAAGGTACAAGAAACCCATGACCTGGTAAAACAACAATTAGTGGAAGGACATATACAGCCGTCTGTATCTCCCCATAATACTCCCATTTTTGTCCTCAAAAAGAAATCTGGTAAATGGAGATTATTGCAAGATTTAAGAGCCATTAAAAATGAGATCGTTATTATGGGACCTGCTCAATTGTGGATTCCTCAATGTTCTGCTTTGCCAAAAACCTGGTTTGTTTTAGTTATAGATATTAAAGTTTGTTCTTATTCAATTGCAATTCATCCTGAGGATAGTCCACGTTTTGCATTTACTATCCCTGCACTGAATCATGAAGGTCCTGATAAGAGATCCTAATGGAAAGTACTCCCTCAAGGGATGGCTAACAGCCCAACTATGTGTCAAATTTATGTTAACAAATTAATCCAGCCACTTAGAAATCAAAATCCTGAATTACAAATATTTCACTATATGGATGGTGTATTATTAGCACAGAAAGCTAAAAACACATTGCTAGAATGTTATGCCACACTTACAAACTTATTAAAAAATTATAAACTAGAGATAGAAATAGATAAAGTACAATTAAATTTTCCAGGTAATTATTTAGGAGTTCTATTATCCTCAACCATGGTCCATTCACCAAAAATTCAAATACAAATAGATCAACTCAAATCACTTAATGACTTTCAAAAGTTATTAGCAGACATAAATTGGATAAGGCTTTATCTAGGTATACCAACAGGAAAGGTGGAACCTATATTTCATATCCTAAAAGGTCCATCAGATCCAAATGCACACAGAATGTTAACACCTGAAGTAAGAAAGGCATTAAAAATCATTGAAACGTTTATGGAAAATATCCATTTGGATAGAATTGATATAAGTTTGCCTTTATTATTTATTGTACTACCAACAAAAAAATATTCCTACAGAAGTATTTTTGGCAAGAAGGTCCATTATTATAGATACATTTATTTTATTCTCCTAACACTATTCTTACTAGGTATACTGAGGCTGTAGGACAATTAATGCTCAAAGGAATAAAAGCAGCAAAGGGAGTGTTTGGAATTTCTCTCAATAAAATTATTACTCCATATACTATGAATCAAATTGATGGGTTAGATAATGAGTTAAATACTTGGGCAATAATCATGTGCAAATCTAATGTTTCATTTGATAACCACTTACCATCTAATCCTTTATTGTCTTTTTGGTCATCGTATCATGTAATTTTTCCAATAATGACAAGAAAAACACCTATTATAATTGCTCCAAATATATTCACTGATGGGTCAAATAATAGTACAGCAGCAATAGTTACACCGGATCAAACTTTTACATTTTTAGTACCCAAACAATTAGCTCAAAATGTAGAGCTTAATGCAGTATTACAAGCTTTTGTGATGCTTAAAGCATCTGTATTTAATTTATTTTCAGATAATCAGTATATAGTTAGTGCTATAGTATCACTTGAAGATGGTGGTAGGATTTCCCCTTTCTCTACTGTTTTCTCTTTGCTTTCTACTATATAAAGTCTAATCTGGGACAGAAAAGATCCGTTTTTATAGGACATATCAGGACACATACAGGATTGCCTGGAGCCCTTTGTTTGGGCAATGATTTAGCAGATAAAGCTACACATGACATACATACATATTTTGTCTACATTAAAAAAAGCTATGAATTTTAATAAAAATTTCCACGTCAATGCTAATACTTTACAAAAGAGTTTTAAAATAACTAAGCAACAAGCTAGACAAATAATAAAACAATGAAAGAACTGTGTGAACTTTTTAACACAAGTTAATCTTGGAGTCAATCCTAGAGGATTGATACCTAACCATATTTGGCAGATGGACGTCACACACTTGCCAGAATTTGGAAAATTAAAATATTTTCATGTTACAGTTGATACTTCTTCTGGATTTTTGATGGGCTCCCTTCATGCTGGAGAAAAAACTAAAGATGTTATAGCTCATTGCTTACAAAATTTTGCCACTGTGGGCATTCCAAAACAGTTAAAAACAGATAATGCCCCCGGTTATACTTCTACCCCTTTTAAACAATTTTGCTCATCATTTGGCATTACTCATATAACAGGAATCCCATACAATCTGCAGGGACAAGGCATAGTTGAAAGAGCTCATGGAACTATTAAAACGTACTTATTAAAGCAAAAAGAAGGAATTGGAAAGGGGTATATATTCCCCAAAGATAAACTTAAAATAACCCTTTTTACTCTAAAGTTTTAAAATTTGGATTCATCAGAGCTTAGTCATGCGGAAAGGCATATGTGCCCTAAAAATGTACATAAGCCCAAGGTACTTTGGAAGGATATTCTAACAGAACAATGGAAAGGTCCTGACCCAGTAATTGTCTGGAGTCGGGGGTCTGTTTGTGTGTTTCCACAGGGAGAACAGCAGCAGATTTGGATTCCAGAGAGATTAACTAAAGAGATGTCTACAGACCAAAAAGAAGATGATTTGGCTCAAATACATAACAGCTGATATCCAGAACTCCAATTTGGCTATTCTTACATCTGTGACAGAACCAGGATGCTTTTTTCAATATCTATTTTATTACTTTATTATGGATCCAAATATTTTTTTTTTATTCAAGTGATGTAAATGTTTTAATTTAAATTGGGTAAACACCAGTTGAGGACTGTTTTAAAATGTGAACAATAAAGGAGCTTAACAGATCTGTTTGTTTACTTTCACCTTTCCTTTTCATTATATTTAATAATTTTCTTCAATATAATGTAAATTGTTAAGAAAATTGTTTCCTTTTAGTGCCTTCTGGAATGTTACATAATATTTTCTTTAGGAATTATTGCCAGAATTCCTATCTTCATCTCAGTGCCTGTGAAGACAAAGACAAAACCAATCTACAGCTTCTGCAATAGCCATCACTGAACTGCTTATAGAACTTGCCTGGACTGTGTATCACTTGTATGCATTGTGAACTCACCTGCATGCATTGTGAACTATCTGTTGGTGCAGCAACTTGTGGTAGTGTTGGGGTATTATTGCTGATGATGTCATCGGTGGTACAATTTTTCCAAAAGGAGCCGTCAATTGGCTTGGTGTATCCTCCTCCCTTCTGCTTGTCATGGTCATTCAGCTAAAATTTGGGGACCAACAGAGGTGAGGCAAAGAACCTCACCCACCCGCTGGTACAAAAACCTCTCCACAGGTGTGGCTGTATACTGGACCTGTAGTCAGTGACAGGTAAGAACCAATTGCAATGGTACCAACCTAAGACAGGAGGCTTACACCTAAAGGTCAGCTCATTCGATAATGGGTAAGCACCATATGTACTATTGGACAAACTAAGGCAGGCACAATCCCTAAGCCACATGCTTGTTGTTTAAACAGAGAGGGAGAGATGTTGAGAGCCATATCCAAAGGGGCCAAAGCAAACTTTCAGACTACCAGCTGAAGATTGGTTCACAGCGGACCCAGCAACATCTAGCTGATTGGCTCCTCTGCGGTGATGCTCATTGAAGATGTTCATTAAGCTGTTTCCCCGCCCTTTAAGACTGCAAGCTGATGATTGGCTCACAGAAGCCCCAGCAACATCTAGCTGATGGCTCTTCTGCGGTGATGCTCATTGGGCTGTTACCCCACCCTTTCAGACTACGGAGTTCCTCATTGGGTGACTTTTTTGGCTCTGCCCACATGACCCAGCCAATCGACCTCAAGAGCAGGAGGAGTGGGGAGGTTGAGAGGCTTGTGGGAAGCCGGTGCTGGCAGTTGGGCTCTGAGGGTTTTCCCCAACGAGGTATTATTTTGGCGTGTGTGGTTCTAAAAATAAAGTTAGTTTCTTTTGACAAGTGGCTCCTGAATTGTGCCCAGCCAGACTGCGGCAATCCTAATGTGATAGAGAAAAATAATCCAAACACAATAGAAATACAAGCAGTTCAGAGGAGGCATGGTGTATAGTTGGATATACCTTTTGGGTGATGAAGGGTAGGTGTTATAAATCTAGTCAATTTTAAATTGAAATAGTTCTCCATGTGTTTTAAATTAACAAATATATGAATTCTTGTCTCCCTTTATCGGTAGCCCATTCAGCACATGTATTTTTGTATGCACATATAGAATCCAACGTGGTGTCACACGTACATTCTTGTGAGGTGGCTGACTTGGCAGATACAAATTGTGTAAAGAGATCACTCCTCCTAAACGTTGTTGGAACTGAAAATTAAAACTATGGGTAAGCTTCCTAGTTGAACAACATAATACATAAATCCATGTTCACTAAAATGAATATATTTGGAACTCTGGATGATATATATTTCATGATGAATTTCGATTGGCATATATATTGCAACCTTTTAATGTCTGTGCGTGTGCATGTGTGTGTGTGTGTGTGTGTATATATATATATATATATATATATATATATATATATATATATATATACTCTCCAGATTATTCAGAATATAAAATATATGTGTCTTATTATACAATCCCTAAATGCATTCATAATCATGTATGTGGATTTATAATCAAATGTTCACAAAATTATTCTCAGAAATATTCATCCACCTTAAATACATACTGTTTCCTAGTACTGAAATCTAAGTTCAGTGAATGGTGCATAGAAATCCTAATTTTTCTACAGTAACTGACCCACTTTAACATCAGTGCAAGTAGATTCCTGTGGGACATGATGTGTATTTTTATGTTCATTTTTATTCAACACTGTTCAACACTGTTACATGACTATTTCTTCAGTTTATGCACATCATAGGATATATATTTCATTCACAAGTTCACAAATTTATAGGCCTTTGTTTTACTTTCAATCACTTCCTGCTTCAGTACACAAGTATTCCTCCATGTTTTTTGACTGGTCTTTTCATGAGACTTCTTTTTATTTTAGATTTCAATAATCACTTTTGAAGCAAAACTCACACACACTTCATGATAAACCATAAACCTAATATTACCATTAGATGTATAAATGGTTGTAATGAATGTATGTATATCAATATAAGATTTCCTGCATATTTTCAGATATCAATTCAATCCAGTATTTAAAGTTGGAACCAGTTATTTTATTTATTCACAGTATGTTATATTCATTCATTATATCTATATTCGTAGACACAGGGTACACCTATTTGTACACCCAATACTAATTTATACATCTTCAAAATATTGCCAACAGAAATTGTGGACGAAATACTCATGTCACCTGATCTACATATACACTTTATCACAGTAATATTCTGGACACAAAATGCAAAGTTCACACTTATGATTGTACCAAAGCCTAAATGGAAAGTGAACATGGATTACTAAAAACATACAAGTCCAGAATGCCTAATGCTCTCAAATGTCAATCCTATTAGTGACTAAATATTTGTTTCTTACTAAGATTGTATATTGAACCTGTACCCTGTTGAAAATGTCTAATCCTATCAGTCAATTTATACATTGCCTGATTTCTTAATGTCTCTAATTATATCTTCTTCCCTATATATTTTGCCCAGTTCATCATTGTGTCTGACTCTTTACATGTGCTGACATTTACATTCACTCTCTAAGGGAAACCCTATTGATAAAGAACTTTTTGTCCAAATCCTATACTCCCTCTTCTTCCGAAACATACTGACTATCTTCCAAATCCTACCGACTATCCCTTTTTGAGTGGATGTTTTTTTCTACATTCAATCATCCAATTTACAAGGTCCTATGTCATTGTATATCGATTTATCTGAGACATCTGTGCAGAAGGTATTTCAAAGCTAAGTATACCAATCAAGTGCCCAATGCTCTTCTGGGCTTCAAATCTTACCTAGATTTCTGTTTTCATACTTACATTTCACCTGTATATTCTTGTAACTGTCACAGGTTCCAAATTCCATTATTGATTTCACAGAATGATTCCTAACCCAAATCGAACCTGTTATTACCCTAACCATACACTGTTCCCACAATCTAACTTTACAGAAAAGAAGGGACAGATTTGATCTTACAATACAGGAGTGTAGGGGATCATCCACCTTTTGAGAACCTCAAAGGTCCATGCCGAAATAATCCCTGGAGAAGTTGTAGGCACCAATGAATGACCTGAGGGAGGAAAAGTCAACTTCCATGGTAAACAACATGGTCAGGATGAAGGGATGTGTCTGAATCAGTCTCTTTCATCTTAATGTAGAGAAGATGGACCAAACCAGGCCTGTGTGGCGAGCTCTTCCCGGGTGCCGATGGTTGATATACCATTCTAACTTGTGAAAATGTCACAGGAATAGGGGCACCCTCCATCTCATTGGACCCTTGGAAGCAACTGTTAGGACAAAGTGGTTGCCAAGGCAGTGACTTCATTCACTTCCTGAAGGAAGTTACCTCACATAACTTCCTTAGTAATGGAACTCTATTAACTTGGGATTCATGAAGACAGGCAACAACAGCCAGTCCCAGTCCCAGTCCCAGTGGTCTCACTTGTTTGGATTTGCCAAGGGAAGAGTCAGTCTTTCTTAGTACCTACTGATGTGAGGATGGCCAAATGCCAGGAAGCTATGAAGAGGGGCTTTTCCTGAGAAAGCAGGTAGTGGCTCACCACTGGCTTCTGACAACTTCACAGAGTTGGCCAAGGAGACCAGAACTGAGACAGCAAAGTCCATCTCGTGGAAAAATAGTATGGCCCACCAGTCATTGGACACTCCGGATAGTCACAGACCTACATGGGGGAAGGAGGTGCCTTTGTGGGTGTGGATGTGAATTTGTGGTTTTGTCTCATGTTCTGAGAATAGGTAGGAAAGGCGATTTGTTTCGTTTGGAGTGGACTGTTTCTAGTATGTTCTTTGACAAGGTGAGTGCTTCTATGTCTGTGTATCCTACTCTGCCCGTGGATGTAGTATTAGAAAAGAGAATGCATCAATGGATGTGTCCTGTCTAGTAGAAAGCTTTCCAGTATTCATCCTGCCAATTTATGAATGCTCTGCGGCTAGCCTTATCAATGGGCAAAACCTACTATCTTCCTAATTTCCGGTTTTCTTTCTGAATTCTGGACACTCTCCATAATAGGCTCATGGTTTTGTGTCCAAGATATGTACCGCCTCCAAGCTCTGTCACATGGCCATGTACTGGATAGCTAAAGGGAATGGGAGCATCTCAGAAAACTCAGATATCAGTGTGACCAGGAAAGTCTCAGTGGAGAAACCCTGCTTTGGGCCATTTGCTTACCTATTGTTCTGTAGCCCTGAATGTAAAGAAGGTCTTTTGTTTCGGCCACCCCAATTTGAAGCCTGAGGAAATCATTATTCAAATAGAAATGAATGAGCATCACCTGTGGCTCTTTGCTTAATTGCTTTGGAAAGGGAAGTGTCTGAATCAGCCTCTTGGCCCTGTGTGAGGCAGTGGCTTAGATCCTCAGCACCTGATGGATCTATAGAAATTTCCCAAATGTGCATCCATAACCAAAATGCAAAAAGATCAGTCATTGTAGATGAAGTCTCTCAACTTCCTCTGTTAGGTTTCTGACCTCCATCAAGTGTGAATAGGGACCCTTGTGTCAAATGAGTTCTTCAAAGGCCTGCAGATGTGCTAGTGTTTTCTCATGACTCCAAATCAAATAAAGAATCTATACCTGACATTCAGTAGGCCTCAAATACTAAAAGCAGACCAGTATTAATGGCAAGCCTATTTGATCACTCATGGTTCACAGGAAGGGTGTCCAGGCCACCCTGACTTTAGGCAAATGAGGTGCAAGGGAGCATATTTTGGACACTGTCTTGAGCTGTGCCACTCATGGAAACCTATAGCCAGAGGTTATGATGAGTGTTTATATGGAAGAAAATGAGGGCCATGTGGGAGTGTTTTGGTTTTAATTGTGGTCATTTGTGTCGCAGTTGGAAGAGATGACTGGGTCCACCAGGGCTTGAACTCTTGTGTGATTTCCCCTTATAGACTAAGTTCTGGAACTGACCTCAGAAAAGAATTGCCATGGATTGTGTTGGGATTTTAGGAGGCCACGCATTCGAGTCACCCTTGGAATCTGAGATCTAGGCCCAGGTTGGTTTTCCACAGAGCACTGGCAATCTCACTCAGGAAATCACATCATTTTATTCTGAAAAAGTTTGCAGCCGTAGTTGAGAGTCAAAACACATATGGACCTCACATTGTAGACCACAATGGGCCTGGCTTCATGTGACCTTTTGGCCACTCTTTGGGAAGCCTTAACTGTGAGAGTTCTCCAGAGCTTTCATTGAAATGAGCTTCCTCACCATTTTATGGTTCCTGAATGAATTGAAACCCACAGTTCCTCCAACTACATCCTTGAAAAATGGCTAGATAAATACCATGAAATTTTTGAAATTCTCATGACCAGGTGGCACTGGAGAACCTTTGGATGTCCTGTTGCTGATGAGTATATCATACAGTGTCTTGATTGACTGGGTTTCATGAAAATGGTGTAGAACAGTGATGCCATTAAGTTGGAGCCTGCTGAGTAGTGGGCCTAGAGCAGTGGTGTGCAGGTGTGTGATAAAACATCTGTGGTGGGGACATGTGGAACTGCCATTGACTTCCAAATGGCTTGTGACTGACACAGTGTAGCCAGCAGACCCTTTTATGTAAATGCATCTTGTTCTATGGAGAGTTTTCTGGACAGTGTTCAGAATCAGGTTGCTATGTTCAAGGGGGCAAGCTATGTGGGATAGAGGTCTGGTTGGTGCATTCTCCTGCAGACCCTGACCTACCACACGTGACACAAGTCCCTCTAGCACTGCATCCCATTTGAAGTCCTTGTATTTCATGAAGCAAATTCTAAACTTTCAGTGCAGCAGCAAGAAACACCACAAAAAGTGGAGGATGAACAAATGGCCTCAATGTCCACAGGGGGAGTCACTTAGCCCCCAGTGGCCACAGTATACCTACAAAGAAAGAATTCACCACTGCTGCCTCATTTTCATTGGAAAATAAGAAACAATGTCCTTCAGGTCAAATGGATGCAAAACCAGCTTTAATGGTCTCACTACAAAGGAAGCTAAAGCTCCTGACAACAACATACTTTTCAAGTGCCCAACCTCAGTGGCAGTTTCTCAAGAAGTCTTTAGGCCAGCAAAGCTCCATTTTTGTGGAGTGTTTACCCTGTCCCTTACTTCTGTAAACTCCTCCACCACCTTCAAGTTTGTGAACAAGTGAGCATATTCCATTCCTGATGTGTATTCACAGATTTTCGAACTCTTCTCCTCTAATTGTGTCTTACTTGGAGCAAAGGTAATGTCAAGGCATTGTTCTGGATGAGAGTGGGAAGATTTTTCGTAGCACATATTTACATAAACATTGGATAACTTTTCCAATTTTCCATTTGAAATACTGAATCCCTGACACTAACCCATACCCTCTAGACTCTGACTACTTATCCTAATATGATGGAGAAGAATAATCGAAACAGAATAGAAATACAAGCAGTTCAGAGGAGGCATGGTGTATAATTGGATTTGCCTTTTGCATTACATACTGTAGGAGTTATAAATCTAGTCAATTTTTTGTTGAAATTGTTCTCCATGTGTTTTTAAAGTTAACAAATATGTGAATTCCTGTCTCACTTTCTCTGTAGCCTATTTGCACATGTATTTTAATATGCACATATAGAATCCTACAAGGTACAAACGTACATTCTTGTGAGGTTGCTGACTTGGCAGAAACAATTTGTGAGAAAAGATCACTTCTCCTAAATGCTGTTGGAAGTCAAAATTCGACCTCTGGGTGAGATTCCTAATTGAACAACATTATACATAAATCCTTGTTCAGCAAAATGAATATTTTTGGATATGTGGATGATATATATTTCATGGTGAATTTCGATTGGCATATATATTGCTGCTTTTTAGTGTCTGTGTGTGTGTGTGTGTGTGTGTGTGTGTGTATATATATATACACACACAAAGTCTCCAGATTTTTCAAAATATAAAATACATGTGTCTTATTATGCATTCCCTAAATTCATTCATATTCATATATGTGGATTTATAATCAACTTTTCACAAGATTATCTTCAGAAATATTCATCCACCTGAAATACATATTTGTTTCCTAGTACTAAAAACTATCTTCAGTGAATGGTGCATACAAACCCTGATATTAATACAGTAACTGACCCAGATTAACATCAATGCAAATTGATTACTATGGGACATGATGTGTATTTTGACGTTCATTTTGATTCAAAACCGGTACATTACAATTTCTTCAGTTAATGCACATTATAGGATATATATTTCATCTACAAGTTCGCAAATTTAGAGGCATTTGTTTCACTTTCAATCACTTCCTGCTTCAGAACACATGTATTTTTTCATGTTTCTGGACGGGTCTTTTCATGAGACTTCTTTCCAAACACATTATTTTTGATTTCCAAAATCACTTTTGAAGCAAAACTCAAACACCCTTCATGATAAACCACAACCTTAATTTTACCATTAGATGTATAACTAGTATATCAATATAACATTTATTATATATTTTAAGATATGAATCCAATGCATTATTTAAAGTGGAACCAGTTATATTATTTATTCACAGTATCGTCTATTCATGCATTATCTCTATATTAATAGACACAGGGTACACCTCTTTGTAACCCCAATACTAACTTATTCATCTTCAAAATATTGCTTTCAGAAATGGTGGAAGAATTACTCATGTCACCTGATCTACATATACATTTTATCACAGTAATATTCTGGACACAAAATGCAAAGGTCACACTTCTGATTGTACCAAAGCCTAAACTGAAAGTGAACATGGATTACTAAACACAGCCATGTCCAGGTTTCCTAATGCTCTCAAATATCAATCCAATTGGTGACTACATATTGTTTTATTCCTAAGATCATATATTCAAACTCAACCCTGTTGAAAATGTCTAATCTTATCACCCACTTTATACTTTGTCTGATTTCGTAATGTCCCTATTGATATCTGTTTTCCAACATATTTTCTCCAGTTCACCATTGTGACTTACTCTTCACATGGGCTGACATTTACATTCACACTCTAAACGAAACCCTATTGTTAAAGAACATTGTTTTCCAAAACCTATACTCATTCTTCTTCCTAAACCTAACGACTATCTTCCTAATCCTACCGATTATCCCTTTTTTACTGGATGTTCTCTTCTATATTCAATCATCTAAGTACACATTGGGCGAGCTTCAGAGGAAGAGACCACCAAAAGACTATCTCATGCAACAGCAAATGGTTTATTGGGGGTCCAGCATGCGTGGGCTCAGAGCTCACTTGAATAGTGCAGAAAGCCCTGAGAGGAGCTTAAGCAGAGCTTATATACTTTTCTTGGGGAGGGCAGGGAGCGAAGTTTATTGATGGGTCAGGGCGAGTGGGCGGGTTGCAAGCAACCAGGTGAGGGAGTGCATTCTGAAGTTTGGCAGTTGGGGACAGGACATTCTGGGAAAAATTTAGCAAAAAGTTCTCAAGATTAAAACAGTGTTTTGTTAACCATACAGAAAAACAGGAAGTGACAAGTACCTATTTATTAACCTTTCATTCCCCACTTCTTCTTCTGGCTACTTTTAATCATAAAAGTGATCATTGGGGGGTGTCACATTCTATGTCTGCTAGTGGAGTATTACCATAAGTTTAACTTGTCCAATTTGAGCTTGGAGAAAAAAAATTACATGGTTGAGCAAACAGGGTTTTATAGTTAGCAATAATATGGATATTATTATTGGACAGGCCAGGGTGGATAAAAACGTAGTCAAAAAGGGGGACTATGTGAACCAATACTCACACCACCCTTTTTGGGCCTCTCTCTCTCTCATTGATGCTCTTCAAGGTGTCTTTTTAATTTACTCATAAATTTTTTTACAACTCCAGTATGGACGGAATAAACACAACATTCTTCCCTCAATGCAGCACAAAGGCCCCTTTCTCTCATGATGAGGAGGTCCAACCCTCAACTGTTCTGTAAAAGAACTTCAGAGAGAGAGGTTAAAGATTCCTGCAAAGCTGTGATGGAGGTTTCTAATATTTTTAAATTTTGGTCTATTGCTGCTTCTAATTGGGTCAATTGTTGTGTCCCATGGACCAGGGCAGTGGTTCCTGTGCCTACACCTGCAGCAACTCCTATTCCTTATAGAATGGCTAAAGTGAGGGCCATATGTTCCCAGTGAAACCGGGTTGTATGCCCCCCCCCATTTTATCTTCAAATGAACCTGTGTAATGATAGAGCACTCTGGGAAACATCTGCACCATTACACAATTAAATCATATCTGTTGTACATTTCATGAAATCATTAACAATGTTTAAGTATATAGAATTATACTGTTGTAAGGACGGACAAGGCAAGGCAAAAAAGATAGCACCAAAGACAGGTAAACAGTCCTAGTTGGTTGCAACCGGATTCAGAGAGCATTGCTTCAATTGTAATCAATTAATCTTCTGAATCCCAAGTTTAGGTAGTTTCAAAATTTTGTACCCAACATGTTAGGGAAGGGGCTCAAAAGTTTACAGTCTGCAGAAGTTCACAAAAAGCTGTTTTTGTTTCTGTTTTTTCCTCTCTTCTGGGCAAGTTAACTTTTCAAGGACAACTGGGTGGGAGAGAGCTTTTACTTCCCTTTCTTTTTCCCCCTGCCAGCTGTTACCATGGAGCCCAGTTGGTAACTTCTTTATCTTAGAAATGTTGCCATCTCTGTGAAGCACCAGTTCAAGGCCAGAGGCCTTGTTCACATTATTTGTGAAAAACTAGTAAGGGGGTGTCTAGCTTAGGAGTGCTGATTTTTTGAGCCAGTGTTCAAGTGGAACAGGGCAACAAAAAAGAGAAAGTTCATCTACACTGAAATCTATTATAGGGACTCTTTTGCTGAAAGTCCTAAAGTCAGCCATTGTGAAGACTTCTGGAGAAGGTCAGTTAAGACTTTTATGTGGGCCTGGTACAGAGGGGGAAGACGGGGAGGTCAGGGCTGAGAGCAGCTTCATGGATCTGAGAATGAGATTGAGAATTGTAAAAGAATAATGGGAAAGGGGTTTGGGATATTACTAGCAACAAAACTTGAGCAGTTTTACAGGTAGACCAGAGGGGAAGACGGGACTGAGTATCCCAAAAAGCTTTTGAGGGACTTTAAATTCTTATTAACCTGTTATCAGTGATTACAAAACAACTTTAAAGGCCATTTTAATTACATTTGGATAGGGGTCTGAGGGCTCTCCTCAGTTTTTTTGAGCTTTGGGTTAGCTGGTAAGAGGACCTGGTGGGACCCGGTGTGGGCGCTGACAGGAGAAGAGAGGAGTGAGTGGGTGGAGGGGTACCTCAGTACCTGCTACTCAGCAAGGGGGCAATGGTCTGAGAACCGGCGGTGTTTTGGGTTTTTGATCCAGTATTTGGAGGGGAGAAATCAGGTTGCTCATGTTGGAGTGAAAGAGAATAGTCTGGAGCAGAAGGCTGAGGGTGAGGATCTATTGGAGAAGCATAGTACAGGATTTGAGTGAAGGAAGGAAAGGGCCTCCACATAGGGGAATACCCTTTCACCCTGTTGAGCACTTGCAGAAGTTAAAAAGGTCATGCAGTATTTGAGCATCTAGAGACCCTCTGTGGGCCATCGGTTTGGTTATCTTATTGGTAATATGGCCAATGCTGTGTACAGAATTTGATGAGAAGTTCGGGTTCCATCAGGCAGCCCCTGTATGCTCAAATAATCATGACTTACAGAAAAAGTCGGCTTTTCCCACACACAGCCGTGGCTGTTTGTGGCTTTGATAGTCCGCCGGTTAAACATAGTAATCTAAGCTAACCAACCTGTATCTGGCTTGCCTGTCCCTACATCCATAATGTTTGTTTCCATTATCTATGGTTCGGAAGGGATTTAATGGAATTTTAGTGGGATCCTCTTCATCAGGGATATCCCAATAGGAAAGACCTATAGCCACGTGACAAATGTCTGGGTGGAGAGATGGCCAGCAGGTCCCTAAGGGGGCTATATGCGATATATATTATACTTCTTGTCCAGTAGGATTTGTGATCAGCCATCACTGCTGAACGGGCTGATGAGGGTTAGGACTACTGGTGGTCAAAGGGAGAGTCTAGCCTTATCCACATGGTGAATATGCAATTTGAAAATGTTACCAGTCTTTTCCAGTTTCCAGCCAGAGTCTGGACAGGGCGCAGGCTTGAGATGAGAGGCCTGGTTCCAGGAAGTGATTCTGTCTACCTTTACCACTGTTGGTGTTATAAGTAGCACCTGGTATGGTCCTTTCCAGCAGGGTTCAAGGGATGATACCTGATGACATCTTACGTAGATGAAGTGTCTTACTTGATTTCAGTGTGGAGTCCCCTCGTCCCCAGTTTGGTAGGCAGTGGCCAGCTGTTTTCACAGGTATCACTGAGGTCTTTCAAGAGCTTAAGACTGTCAAGCAAGGAGGAGTGTAAGGGATCGTTAGGTTTTAGAGTTGGGGTTAGGTCCCTTACTGGAGGAGGGGCACCATAGACAATTTCATAGGGGGTGAGGTTACATAAAGAAACAGAGGGAGAATTTTTTGCATGAACTGTGCATAAGGCAAGAGCATAGTCCAATCTTTTATGCCAGTCTCTAAGCTTAATTTCATTAAGGTCTCTTTAATGGTTCTATTCATTCTTTCTACCTATCCTGAACTCTGGAGTCCATAAGCACAATGAAACTTCCAATTAATCCCCAGGGTCCTGGCTAACCCCTAACGTACCAGGGCCACGAATGCAGGTCCATTATCAGACGCTGTTACCTTAGGCATGCCATATGTTGGAAAAATATTTTCCAGGATCCTCTTGACCACCATTTGTGCTGTTTCTTTTTCTTTTTTTTTTTTTTTTTTTTTTTGTGGGGAAGGCTTCAATCCATCCTGAAAATGTATCTACAAAGACTAGGAGATACTTAAGTTCATACCTTGCATGCTTAATTTTAGTAAAGTTCACTTCCCAGAATTGTCCTGGTCTTGTTCCTCATACGTGCTTTCCTGAAGTAAGCTTGGAAGGGTAAGCATTAACCAATTGATGGACCCAACAGGCTTTTGTTACCCATTCAGTGATTTCCTTTTGCTGTTTTCCAGTTATGTAGGTCTGAAGTGGAGAAAGGCCAATACTGGTAGGCTTGCATTTTTCCCTCATGACCATCGTCAATCATTGGCCCATAGGGACAGAGGGGGAGCATCACGGGAGTTCCAGGGTTTTCAATCATTCACTGCTGGCGAGTTCCTTTAGCCAGGCCAGCTTCTTCATGGGAAGGAGGGGCTGTGTGTTCCACCGGGGAGCTATCTGGAGGGCGCTGTGCTCCTCCAATTGCGGAGAGGCTGAGTCAGCAGCAGGGGAATCACTTAGAGAGTGATGGGGGTTGGGGGATGAAGGCAGGGGATAAGAAGGGGGAGGAGAATCCAGTAGAGTCGAATCTTGTGACTCAGGGAGAACAGAGGGTGGAGGAGGAAGAAGAGCAGAGGGTTTGAGAAATCATGGGGAAAGGAGTAGGAGAGGGGGCAGGGGCAAGGAAAGGCTTCACCCATGGAAGAGAAGATTTTCAGAGGTCCTGTCAAGTTAAGATATATGGCTGTTGATCCAGATGGCTATGTGGCCCTGGGTGAAAGACAATATCTCTGAATTTTTCAATTAGTGGGAAGTAGAAACATCCTTCTAGAGGCCATCCAACTCCAAAGGTGGGCCATTCTGAGGCACAGAGAGTCTGCAGGTCTGGCATTTTACTGAAAAAGAAAGATCCTGAGCCCTTAAGCGAAATTTTTTCCAGTGATAATGGGTCAGGGAGAGAGACATTGAAGTGCTCTGTCACATAATGAAAGATACACAAACAGTGAAAGCAACAACACATGGGGTCTCTCGTTCGCCACTGCTGGATCTCAGTGGAACCTCCATATGTAAAGGTCGGGCGAGCATAGGAGGAAGAGACCAAAAAAAGACTGTCGCATGCAACAGTAAAGGGTTTATTAGGGATTCAGCATGCTGGCTCAGAGAATAGAGCAGAGAGCCCTGAGAACAGCTTAAGCAGCGCTTAAATAATTTCCTTGGAGAGGGCAGGGAGGAAAGTTTATTGATGGGTCCGGGTGAGTGGGCAGTTTACATGCAAACGGGTGAGGGAGTATATTCTGCAGTTTTACAGTTGGGGACAGCACATTCTGGGAACAAGATTAGCAAAGAATTCTCAAGATTTGAAAAGTGTTTTGTTAAGCATACAGAAAAACAGAAAGTGACAAGTACCTATTCTGTTAACCTTTCACTACGGACTATCCATATTTGAGTGGATGTTCTCTTCTACATTCAATCATCCAAGGTACAAGGTCCTAGGCCATTGTATATTGATTAATCTGACACATCTGTGAAGAACGTAATTTAAAGCTAAGTATCCCAATCAAGGGCCCAATGCTCTTCTGCGCTTCAAATCTTACCTAGATTTCTGTTTTTATACATATATTTCACCTATATATTCTCATACATATCTCAGGTTCCCAATACCATTACTCATCCAGCAGAATGATTCCTAACCCAAATCGAACATGCTATTAACTCTAACCATTCACTGTTCCCTCAATCTAAAGTTACAGAAGAGCAGGGACAGAGTTGGTCTTACAATACAGGAATGTAGTGGATCTTCCACATGCTGAGAACCTCAAAGGTCCATGCAGAAATGATTCCTGGAGTAGATGTAGGCAGCGATGAAAGACCTGGGAGAGTACAAGTCATTTTCCATGGCAAACAAACTGGTCAGGATGAAGGGTTGTGTCTCAATCATCTTCTCTCTTCTTAATGCAGAGAAGATGGACCAAACCACACCTGTGTGAAGAGCTGTTCCCGGTTTCCTATGGTTGATATACCAATCTAACTTGTGAGTGTGTCACAGGAAGTAGGGGCAGCCACCATCTCATGTAACCCTTGGAAGCAACTGTTAGGACCAAGTGGTTGCCAAGGCAGTGACCTCATTCAGTTCCTGAAGGAAGCTACCTCACATCACTTCTTGGTGATGGAACTCTCTGAACTTGGGATCCAGGAAGCCAGACATCCAGAGCCAGTCCCAGTCCCACTCCCAGTGGGTTCACTTGTTTGGAATTACCAAGTACAGAGTCAGTCTTTCTTTGTACCTACTGATGTGAGGATGGCCAAATGCCAGGAAAGCTCTGAAGAGGGGCTTTTCCTGAGAAAACAGGTAGTGGCTCACCGCTCGCTCCTGACAACTTCACAGAGTTGGCCAAGGAGACCAGATCTGAGACAGGAAAGGCCATTTCGTGGGAACTTAGTATGGCACAGCAGTCAGAGGACACTCCGGATAGTCACAGACCTACTTGGGGAAAGGAGGTGCATTTGTGGGTGTGGGTGTGAGTTTGTGGTTTTGTGTCATGATCTGAGAATAGATAGGAAAGACAGTTTGTTGGTTTGGAGTGTAATGTTTCTACTAAGTCGTTTCACAAGGCGTGTGTTTCTATGTCTGTGTATCTCACTGTGTCCATGGTTGTAGACATTAGAAAAAAGAATGCATCAATGGATGTGTCCTGTCTAGTAGAAAGCCTCCCAGAATTCATCCTGCCCAATTAATGAATGGAGAAGGGCTTGTCTTATCAATGGGCAACACCTGCTATCTTCTTAAGTTCTGGTTTTCTTCCTGAATTCTAACCACTCTCTAGAATAGGCTCATGGATTTGTTTCCAAGATATGTACCGCCTCCAAGCTCTTTCACATGGACATGTACTGGATACCTGAAGGGAATGGCGAGCATCTCAGAAAACTCAGATATCAGTGTGACTACTAATGTCTCAGTGGAGAAACCCTGGTTGGGCCTTTTGCTTACCTATTGTTCTTTTTCCCTGAATGTCAGGAAGGTCTTTGCCACAGGGCACCCCTTTGTGAAGCCTGAAGAAAACAGTTTTCAAATGAAAATGAATGGGCATCACCTGTGGGTCTTTGCTTAATTGCTTTGAAATGGAATGTGTCTGAATCAGGTGCTTGGCCCTGTTTGAGGCTGTGGCTTAGATTGTCAGCACCTGATGGATGTAAAGAAAGATCCCATATGTGCATCTAAAACCAAAACGGCCAATAGAGTAGTCATTGTGGATGAAGTCTATCGCCTTCCTCTGTAAGGTTCCTGACTTCCTTCAAGTGAGAATAGGGATCCTTTGGGTCAAATGAGTTCTTTAAAGCCCAGCAGAGGCTAGTCCATTGACGCTTGCGTTTTCTCATCACTCCAATACACATAAAGAATCTAATCCCCACAGTCAGTAGGCCTCAAATTGGAGAAGAGGACCAGTATTACAGGCAGGACTATTGGATCACTCCTGGTTCACAGGAAGGGTGTTCAGGCCACTCAAACTTTAGGCAAATGATGGGCAAGGGAGCTTTTTTTGGACACTGTCTTGGACTTTGCCCCTCATGGACACCTCTAGCAAGAGGTTATGAAGAGTGTTTATATGGAAGAAAATGACGGCCATGTGGGAGTGTTTTGGTTTCAATTGTGGTTATTTGTGTGGCGGTTGGAAGAGATGACTGGGTCCACCTGGGTTTGAAATCTGATGTGATTCCCCTTAGAGACTGAGTTCTGAAACTGACCTTAGAGAAGTATTTCCATGAATTGTGTTTTGATTTTAGGAGGCCACGCATGAGAGTCACACTTGGAAACTGAGATATAGGCCTAGGGTGGCTTTCCACAGAGCACTGGGAGTCTCAGCCAGGATATAACATGATTTTATTCTTAAAGACATGGCAGCCATAGTTCAGAATCAAAACAAACATGGACCTCACATTGTAGACCTCAATGAGCCTGACTTCATGTGACCTTTTGGTCACTCTTTGGAAAGACTTCCTGTTACAGTTCTCCAGAGCTTTCATTGAAATGAGCTTCCTCACCATTTAATGGTTCCAGAATGAGTTGAAACACACAGTGTCTCCAACTTCATCCTTGAAAAATTGCTAGATAAATACCATAAAATTTTTGAATTTCCCAATACCAGGTTGCACTGGGGAACTTTTGATGTTTTACGTCTGATAATGAATGTATCAGGCGGTGCCTTGATTGACTGGGATTCATGAAAATGGTGTAGCAAAGAGATACCAATAAGTTGGAGCCTGCTGAGTGGTGGGCCTAGAGCAGAGGTGGGAAGGTTTATGATAAAACATCTGTGTGGTGCCATGTGGATATACCATTGGCTCCAAATGACTTGTGACTGAGATGGTGCAACCAGCAGAATGTTCTATGTAAAGGCATATTGTTAAATGGAGAGGTTTCAGTGCAATGTTTAGAACCATGTTGCTATGGACAAGGAGACAAGCTATGAGGGATAGAAGCCTTGTTGGTGCATTCATATGAGAACCCTAACCCACCACATGTGACAGAACTCACTACAGCACTGTGTCCCAGTTGAACTCCTTGTATTTCGTGAAGCAAATACCAAACTCCCAGTGAAGCAGCAAGAAACACTATGAAAATTGGAGGATGACTAAATGGCTTCACAGTCCATATGGGGAGAAACTTAGCCCAAAGTGGCCACAATTTACCTACAAAGGGAGAATTCATCACGATGCCTCATGTTCATTGGAAAATAAAAACCATGTCCTCCAGGTCACATAGATGCAGACCCAGCTATGATGGTCTCACTAGAAAAAAAGCAAAAGCTCCTGACAACAACATATATTTCAAGTGCCCAACCTCATAGGCAGTTTCTCAAGAAGTCTTTAGGGCACCAGAGCTCCATGTTTGTGGAATGTTAACCCTGTCCCTTATTTTGCGAAACTCCTCTAACACCTCCAAGGTTGTGAACTCCTGAGCATATTCCATTCCAGATATGTATTCACATATTTTTTAACTCTTCTCCTCTAATTGTGTATTACTTGGGCCAGAGGTAATGACAATGCATTGTTCTGGATGAGAGTGGGAAGATTTTTGTGTAGCACATATTTGCATTCACATTGGATTCATTTTCCAATTTTCCATTTGAAATACTGAATCCCTGACACTAACTCCTACCCTACCAGACTCTGAGTACTAATCTTAATATGATGGAGAAAAATAACTCAAACAGAATAGAAATACAAGCAGTTCAGAGGAGGGTTGGTGTATAGTTGGGCTTGCCTTTTGCAATATATAGGGTAGGAGTTATAAATGTAGTCAATTTTAATTGAACAAGTTCTCCCTGTGTTTTTAAAGTTAACAAATATGTGAATTCCTGTCTCCCTTTCTCTGTAGCCTATTCAGCACATATATTTTATATGCACATATAGAATCCTATCTGGTATCACACGTACATACTTGTGAGGTGCCTAACTTGGCAGATACAAATTGTGAGAAGAGATCACTCCTCCTAAACGCTGTTGGAACTGAAAATTCAACCTATGGGTGAGCTTCCTAGTTGAACAACACTAAAAATAAATTCATGTTCAGTAAAAAAAATATTTTGGATCTGTGGACTGTATATATTACACGATGAATTTTGATTAGCATATATATTGCTTGTTTTTAATGTCACTGTGTGGGTTTTTTTGTTTTGTGTATATATATACTATACAGATTTTTCAAAATGTGAAAGATATGCGTCTTATTATACACTCCCTAAATTCATTAATGTTCATGTATTTGGATTTCTAATCAACTATTCACAAAATTATTGTCAGAAATATTCATCCACCTGAACTACATATTTATTTCCTAGTACTGAAAACTAAATTCAGTGAATGGTGCATACAAATACTTAAATTTCTACAGTAACTTAGGAGTTTAACATAAATGCAAGTAGATTCCTATGTTCCATGATGTCTATTTCGACGTTCATTTTTATTCAACACTGGCACATTACTATTTCTTCATTTTATGCACATCATACGATATATATTTCTTCCACAAGTTAGCAAATTTATAGGTTTGTTTCACTTTCAATCACTTCTTTCTTCAGAACACATGTATTCCTCCATGTTTCTTGACTGTTTTTTTTCATGAGACTTTTTTCCAAATACATTATTTTCGATTTCCACAATCACTTTTGCAGCAAACTCACACACCCATAATGATAAACGGTAACCCTATTATTACCATTAGATGTATAACTTGTTGGAATGAATGATTGTATATCAAGATAAAATTTCTTATATATTTTCAGATATCAATTCAATCCATTATTAAAAGTGGAACAAGTTATATTATTTATTCACAGTATGGTCTATTAAGGCATCATATCTATATTCATAGGCACAGGGTACACCTAAATGTATCTCCAATACTAATTTATAAGTCTTTAAAATATTGCTTTCAGAAATGGTGGAAGAAATACTGTAGTCACCTGATAAACATATACATTTCATCACAGTAATATTCATGACACAAAATGCAAGGATTACACTTATGATTGTACCAAAGCCTAAATTAAATGTGAGCATGTATTACTAACAACATCCATGTCCTGGTTCCCTAATGCTCTCAAATATCATTCATATTGGTGACTACATATCTGTTTCTTCCTAAGATTATATATTCAACCTCAACCTTGTTAAAATGTTTTATCCTACCTCTCACTTTGTACTTTGCCTGATTTCCTACTGTCTCTATTGATATCTGCTTTCAAATACCTTTTCTCCATTTCACAATTGGGAATGACCCTTCAAATGTGCTGACATTTAGAGTCACTCTCTCACAAAAACCGTATTGCTAAAGAACTTTTTTTCCAACTCCTACACCCACTC
Organism: Callospermophilus lateralis; assembly: GCF_048772815.1. Classification (NCBI taxonomy): domain Eukaryota; kingdom Metazoa; phylum Chordata; class Mammalia; order Rodentia; family Sciuridae; genus Callospermophilus; species Callospermophilus lateralis. Next base: position 127,789,298 of record NC_135313.1, on the reverse strand, counting down.
AAATGGGGTCTTCAAAGCCCTGCAGAGGGCAGTCCAGAGGTGCTTAGGTTTTCTCATGACTCCAATTCACATAAAGAATCTAAACCCCACAGTCAGTAGGCCTCAAATTGGAGAAGTAGATCAGTATTAACGGCAGAGCTATGTGATCAATCCTGTTTCACAGGAAGGGTGTCCAGGCCACCCTGAGTTTAGGGAAATGAGGGGCAAGGGAGCTTGTTTTGGACACTCTCTTGGGCTGCGCCATTGATGGAAACCTCCAGCCAGAGGTAATGATGAGTGACTATATTGAAGAAGATGAGGGCCATGTGGGAGTGTTTTGGATTTAATTGTGGTCATTTGTCAGGATGAAGGGATGTGTCTGAATCAGCCTCTTTTTTCTTAATGTAGAGAATATGGACCAAACCAGGCCTGTGTGGAGAGGTGTTCCTGGTTCCCTATGGTTGATATACCATTCTAACTTGTGAAACTGTCACAGGAAGTAGGAGCAACCTCCATCTCATGGGACCCTTGGAAGCAAGTGTTAGGACAAAGTGGTTGCCAAGGCAGTGACCTCATTCAATTATTAAATGATGTGACCTACCTCACTTCCTTGGTGATGGAACTCTCTGAATTTGAGACCCAGGAAGCCTGGCACACAGAGCCAGTCTCAGTCTCAGTCCCAGTGGGCTCACATGTTTGGATTTACCAATGACAGAGTCAGTCTTTCTTGGTACCTACTGATGTGAGGATGGCCAAATGCCAGGAGAGCTCTCAAGAGGGGACTTTCCTGAGAAAGCAGGTAGTGACTCACTGCTGGCTCCTGACAACTTCACAGACTTGATGAAGTAGACCAGATTTGAGACAGGACATGCAATTTCGTGGGTACATAGAATGGCCCACCAGTCAGAGGACACTCCGGATTGTCACAGACCTACTTGGGGGAAGGAGTTGCCTACTGATGTGAGGATGGCCAAATGCCAGGATAGCTCTGAAGAGGGGCCTTTCCTGAGGAAGCAGGTAGTGGCTCAATGCTGGTTCCTTACAACTTCACAGCATTGGCCAAGTAGACCAGATGGGAGACAGGACAGGCCATGTCGGGGAACCCCAGTATGGCCCACCAGTCTGAGGACACTCCGGAGAGTCATAGACCTATTTGGGGGAAAGTGTTGCCTTTGTGGGTGTGGGTGTGGGTTTGTGGTTTTGTCTCATGTTCTGAGAATAGGTAGGCAAGGTGGTTTCCTTGGTTTGGAGTGAACTGATTCTAGTAAGTCCTTTGACATTGCGAGAGTTTCTATGTCTGTGTATCCCACTGTGTTCATGGTTGTAGACTTTAGAAAAGAGAATGCATCAATGGATGTGTCCTGTGTAGTAGAAAGCTTCCCAGCATTCATCCTGTCCAATTTATGAATGGACTGCAGCTTGCCTTATAGATGGGCAACACCTGCTATTTTCATAAGTTTTTTTTTTTTTTTCTTCCTGAAATCTGGCCATTCTCCAGAATAGGCTCATGGTTTTGCGTCCATGAAATGTACTACCTGCAAGCTCTGTGACAAGGCCATGTACTGGATAGCTGAAGGGAATGGCGAGCATCTCAGAAAACTCAGATAGCAGTGTGACCAGGAAAGTCTCAGTGGAGAATCCCTGCTTTGGGCCTTCTGCTTCCATATTGTTCTGTTGCCTGAATGTCACGAATTTGTTTGCCTGAGGCCAACACATTGGGAAGCCTGAAAACAGTTTTCAAATGGAAATCAATGTGCATCACCAGTGGCTTCTTGCTTAATTGCTTTCGAAAGGGATGTGTCTGAATCAGCATCTTGGCCCTGTTTGAGGGTGTGGCTTAGATTCTCAGCACCTGATGGATGAAAAGAATGATCCTATTTGTGCATCCAAAACCAAAATGGCCAAAAACAGTCATTCTGGATGAAGTCTCTTGCCTTCCTGTGTAAGGTTCCTGACCTCCATCAAGTGAGAATCTGGATCTTTTTGGTGAAATGAGTTCTTCAAAGCCCTACAGGTGCTAGCCCAAAGAAGCTTGGGTTTTCTCATGACTCCAATTGACATAAAAAAATCTAAACCCCACAGTCTTTAGGCCTCAAATTGGAGAAGTAAAGCAGTATAAAAAGCAGGCCTATTTGATCACTCCTGGTTCACAGGAAGGGTGTCAAGGTCACCCTGAGTTTAGGCAAATGAGGGGTAGGGGAGCTTATTTTGGACCCTGTCTTTGGCTGCGCCCCTCATGGAACATTCCAGCCAGAGGTTATGGAAGAAAATGAGGGCCATGTGGGAGTGTTTTGGTTTTAATAGTGGTCATTTGTGTGGCCGTTGGAAGAGATGACTGGGTCCACCTGGGCTTGAATCTGGTGTGATTTCCCTTAGGGACTGTGATCTGGAACTGACCTCAGAGAAGTATTGCCATGAATTGTGTTGGGATTTTAGGAGGCCACTCATGAGAGTCGCCCTTGGAAACTGAGATCTAGGCCCAAGTTGGCTTTCCACAGAGCACTGGGAATCTAAGCGAGGATATCACATGATTTTATTTTGAAAGACTTGACAGCCATAGTTGAGATTCAAAACACACATGGACTTCACATTGTAGACCTTAATGGGCTTGGCATCATATGACATTTTGGCCACTCTTCGGGAAGCTTTGCCCGTGAGACTTCTCCAGAGTTTTCATGGAAATAAGCTTCCTCAAAATTTAATGGTTCCTGAATGTAATGAAACCCACAATGCCTCCAACTTCATCGTTGAAAAATGGCTAGATAATTACCATGAAATTTTTGAAATTCCCATGACCAGGTTGCACTGAAGAACCTTTGGATGTCCTCTTCTAGATCATGAGTGTAGCAGACAGTGCCTTGATTGACTGGGTTTCAAGAAAATGGTGGAGAACAGAGCTTCCAGTAAGTTTTATCCTGCTGTGGAGTGGGCCTATAGCAGTGGTGTACAGGTGTGTGATAATACATCTGAGGTGGGGCCATGTGGATCTTCCATTGGCTTCCAAATGGCATGTGACTGAAATGGTGCAGCCAGCAGACCCTTCTATGTAAAGGCATCTTGTTATATGGAGATTTTTCTGGTCAATGTTCAGAATGAGGTTGCTATGGACATGGGGGCAAGCTTTGGAGGATAGAAGCCTGGTTTGTGCTTTCTTCTGCAGACCCTGACACACTACAAGTGACAGAACTCCCTCTAGCACTGTGTCCCAGTTGAACTCCTTGTATTTGGTGAAGCAAATACCAAATTCTCAGTGCAGCAGCAAGAAACACAACGAAAATTGGAGGATGAACAAATGGCTTCACAGTCCACATGGGAAGAAACTTAGCCCCCAGTGGCTACAGTTTACCTACAAAGAGAGAATTCAACACTGCTGCCTCATATTCATTGAAAAATAAGAAACCATGTCCTCCATGTCACATCGATGCAGACAGAGCTTTCATGGTCTCACTACAAAGGAAGCAAAAGCTCCTGACAGCAACATATATTTCAAGTGCCCAACCTCAAAAGCAGTTTCTCAAGAAGTCTTTAGGCCATCAGAGCTCCATGTTTGTGGAGTGTTTACCATGTCCCTTACTTTTGGAAACTCTTCTACCACCTCCAAGGTTGTGAACCCCTGAGAATTTTTTATTCCATATATGTATTTACAGATTTTCTAACTCTTATCCTCTAATTATGTCTTACATGGAACGAAGGTAATATCAAGACATTGTTCTGGATGAGAGTGGGAAGAATTTTGTGTAGAATTTATTTGCATACACATTGGATTCTATTTCCTATTTTCCATTCGAAATACTGAATGCCTGACACTAACCCATACCCTACTAGACTCTGACTACTAATCCTAATATGACGGAGAAAAATAACCCAAACAGAATAGAAATACTATCAGTTCAGTGGAGGTATGGTGTATAGTTGGAGTTGCTTTTTGCATTATATAGGGTAGGAGTTATAAATCTAGTCAATTTTCAATTGAAATAGTTCTCCATGTGTTTTTAAAGTTAACAAATATGTGATTTCCTGACTCCCTTTCTCTGTAGCCAATTCAGCACTTGTATTTTTATATGCATATATAGAATCCTACCTGGTATCACACGTACATTCTTGTGAGGTGGCTGACTTGTCAGATACATATTGTGAGAAGAGATCACTCCTACTAAACCCTGTTGGAACTGAAAATTCAACCTATTGGTGAGCTTTCTAGTTGAACAACATTGTACATAAATCTATGTTCCGTAAAAAAAGATGTTTATGCATCTGTAGATGACATATATTTAATGATGAATTTTGATTGGTATATATATTGCTAATTTTTAGTGTCTGTGTGTGTATATATGTGTGTGTGTGTGTATATATATATATATATATATATATATATATATATATATATAAACACTCTCCATATTTTTCAAAATATGAAATATATGTGGCTTATATACACTCCCTTAATTCATTCACGTTCATGTACATTGTTTTATAATCAACTTTTCACAAGATTATTCTTAGAAATATTCATCCACCTGAAATACATATTTGTTTCCTAGTACTGAAAACTAACTTCAGTGAATGGTGCATACAATTGCTAATATTTCTACAGTAACTGACCCAGTTTAACATCAATGCAAGTAGATTCCTATGGGACTTGATGTATATTTTGATGTTAATTTTTATTCAACACTGGTACATTATTATTTCTTCAAGTTATGCACATCATAAGGTATATATTTCTTCCACAATTTAGCAAATTTATAGGCATTTGTTTTACTTTCAATCACTTCCTGCTTCAGAACACAGGTATTTCTCCATATTTCTTGACTAGTCTTTTAATGAGACTTCTTTCCAATCACATTTTTTTTCAATTTCCATAATCACTTTTGAGGCAAAACTCACACACTCTTCATGAGAAAACATAACCCTAATATTACCATAGTATATTTAACTTGTTGGAATGAATGTATGTATATCAATATAAGATTTCCTGTATTTTTTCAGATATCGATTCAATCCATTATCTTAAGTTGGAACTAGAGGAGGCCCAGCAATCCGCAGAGCGGCCGAGCCACCCCCCACCCCGCGCCTGCAAGGTAGGTGGACCTGCGACCCATCTGCAGGTCAGGACCAGCAACCTGCGGAGGGAGACAGCTGCCCCACGTGCCTGCAAAGTAGGTGGAACCGGGACCAATGACAGAACAGGCCCAGTGGCCCGCAAGACACATCGCCCCGGTTGGGGAGGGGCAGAGCCGCTGTGCACCTGCAAGTTCGGCAGACCTTTGACTCACCAGCAGATCAGGCCCAGCAACCCGCAGAGTGGCAGAGCCACCCCCCGCGCCTACAAGGTAGGCGCACCTGCCACTCACCGGCAGGTCAGGCCCAGCAATCTGTGGAGGGACACAGCTGCTCCTCGCACCTGCAAGGTAGGCGGAACCGGGACCACCGACAGAACAGTCCCAGTGGCCCACCAGACACATCATTCTGGTTGGAGGAGGGGCAGAGCCGCCATGCCTGCAAGGTAGGCGTACCTGTGACCCACCAGCAGAACAGGTCCAGTGACCCATGGAGCGGCAGAGCCACCCCCTGTGCCTGCAAGGTAGGCAGACCTGCGACCCACCGACAGAGCAGGCCCAGCAACCAGTGGAGGGGCAAAGCCGCGCCACGCGCCTGCAATGTAGGCGGACCTGAGACCCAGCGGCAGGTCAAGCCCAGCAACACAAGGAGGGGCAGAGCTGCCCCCTGCATCTGCAAGGTAGGCAGACCTGCAACCCACCAGCAGAACAGGCCTAGTGGCACGGCATCGCCCCGATTAGGGAAGGGGCAGAGCCGCCACCAGCGCCTGCTAGGTAGACAGACCTGCAACCAACAGACAGAACAGGCCTAGCGGCCCGTGGAGGGGCAGAGCCGCTGCTCGCGCTGGCAAGGAAGGCGGACCTGCGACCACCGAAATAACAGGCCCACAAAAAGTACAGGACCAGCGGCCTGCTGGCATGGTAGGCATATTGCCCCAATTGGAGGAGGGGCAGAACAACCGCCAAAGCCTGCGAGGGAGATTTTGCAACTATACAAGAGCAATATAAATATATAGGGGGAAAAAACAATAACACAACAGTTTCACCAAGCAAAAAAAAACGTGATCAGTATGAAAAGACAAGGAAAGAAAGGACCACAAGCAATGCAGGTCAACTCAACTTTAGAAGAGGTAATATCTGCAGCAGATGGAATGTCAGATAAGGAATTCAGAATATACATGCTTCAGATGATCTGGAGTCTCAAGGAAGACAGCAAAATCAGACAATGAAAGACCACTTTGACCACTTCGACAATGAATTACATAAACAAATCCAAGAAGCAAAAGATCAACTATACAGGGAGATAGAGGTTATAAAAAACAAACAAACAGAAATCCTAGAAATGCAGGAAGCAATAAACCAACTTAAAAACTCAACTTAGAATACTACCAGCAGAGTAGAACACTTAGAAGATAGAACATCAGACAATGAAGACAAAGTATTTCAACTGGAGAAGAACATAGACAGCTCAGCAAAAGTGTTAAGAAACCATGAGCAGAACATTCAAGTAATATGGCATAACATAATGAGACCAAACTTAAGAGTCATTGGGATACAGGAAGGTGTAGAGGTCCAAACCAAAGGAATGAGCAATCTATTCAATGAAATAATACGAGAAAACTTCCCAGACTTGAAGAATGGGACAGAATCCCAAATCCTAGAAGCCTACAGGATGCCGAATGTGCAAAATCATAAGAGATCCACACCTAGACACATTATAATGAAGATGCCCAAATACAGAATAAGGAGAGAATTTTAAAAGCTACAAGAGAAAGGAAGCAGATTACATTTAGGGGTAAACCAATCAGGATAACAGTTGATCTTTCCACACAGACTCTGAAAGCTAGAAGATCCTGGAATAACATATTTCAAACACTAAAAGAAAATGGATTCCAACCAAGAATTGTGTATCCAGCGAAATTAAGCTTCAGGGTGGAAGATGAAATTAAAACCTTCCATGATAAACAAAAGTTAAAAGAATTTGCAGCTAGAAAACCATCTCTTCAAAACATCCTCGGCAAAATATTACAGGAAGAGGAAATGGAAAATATCAATGAAAACCAACAGCGGGAGCTAGTACAGTAAAGGGGGGGGGATAATCAAAGAGGAAAACAACCATGTTTAGTAACATAAATAAACAAATATGGGTGGAAGAACAACCCATATCTCAATAATAACCCTAAATGTTAATGGATTAAACTCACCAATTAAGAGACACAGAGTAGTCGAATGGTTCACTAAACAGGACCCAAGAATATGCTGCCTTAGGGAGACGTATTTGATAGGAAAAGACATACATAGACTGAAGGTGAAAGGTTGGGAAAAATCATATCACTCATATGGACTTCGTAAAAAAGCAGGAGTGTCCATACTCATATCAAATAAAATAGATTTCAAGCCAAAGTTAATCAAAAGAGATAAAAGGGACACTACATACTGTTTAAGGGAACCATACACCAACAAGACATAACAATCATAAATGTATATGCACCAAACAATGGTGCAGCTATGTTCATCAAACAAACTCTTCTCAAGTTCAAGAGTCTAATAGACCACCATACAATAATCATGGGAGACTTCAACACACCTCTCTTACCACTGGACAGATCTTCCAAACAAAAGTTGAATAAGGAAACAATAGAACTCAATAACATAATTAATAACCTAGACTTAATTGACTTATATAGAATATACCACCCAACATCAAGCAGTTACACTTTTTCTCAGCAGCACATAGATCCTCCTCAAAAATAGATCATATATTATGTCACAGGGCAACTCTTAGACAATATAAAGGAGTAGAGATAATACCATGCATCTTATATGATCATAATGGAATGAAATTGAAAATCAACAATAAAAGAAGTAAGGAAAAATCATGTATCACTTGGAGAATGATCAATAGGTCACTAAATGATCAGTGGGTTATAGAAGACATCACTGAGGAAATTAAAAAATTCTTAGAGATAAATGAAAAGACAGACACAACATATCGGAATCTATGGGACACATTGAAAGCAGTTCTAAGAGGAAAATTTATTGCTTGGAGTTCATTCCATAAAAAAAGAAAAAATCAACAAATAAATGATCTAATAATTCATCTCAAAATCCTAGAAAAAGAAGAGCAAAACAACAGCAAAAGAAGTAGAAGGCAAAGAAATAATTAAAATCAGATCAGAAATTAATGAAATCGAAACTAAAAAAACAATTGAAAAAATTGACAAAACTAAAAGTACGTTTTTTGAAAAAATAAATAAAATCGACAGACCCTTAGCAATGCTAATGAAGAGAAGAAGAGAAAGAACTCAAATTACTAGTATTCGGGATGAAAAAGGCAATATCACAACAGATACTTCAGAAATACAGAAGTTTATCAGAAATTATTTTGAATCCTTATACTCCAACAAAATAGAAGGTAGTGAAGGCATCTATAAATTTTTTAAGTCATATGATCTGCCCAGATTGAGTCAGGAGGATATTAACAACTTTAACAGACCAATATCAATTGAGGAAATAGAAGAAACCATCCAGAGACTACCAACTAAGAAAAGCCCAGGACCGGATGGGTATACAGCAGAGTTTTACAAAACCTTTAAAGAGGAAATAATACCAATACTTTTTCAAACTATTTCAGGAAATAGAAAAAGAGGGAGAACTTCCAAATTCATTCTACGAGGCCAACATCACCCTGGTTCCTAAACCAGACAAAGACACTTCAAAGAAAGAAAACTACAGACCAATATCTCTAATGAACCTAGATGGAAAAATCCTCAATAAAATTCTGGGGAATCAGATACAAAAACATATCAAAAAAACTGTGCACCATGATTCGGTAGGATTTATACCTGAGATGCAAGGTTGGTTCAATATACGGAAATCAATAAATGTTATTCACCACATCAATAGGTTTAAAAATAAGAACCATATGATCATCTCGATAGATGCGGAAAAAGCATTCGACAAAGTATAGCATCCCATTATGTTCAAAACTCTAGAAAAACTAGGGATAACAGAAACATACCTCAATATTGTGAAAGCAATCTATGCTAAGCCTCAGGCTAGCATCATTCTGAATGGAGAAAAACTGAAGGCATTCCCTCTAAAATCTGGAACAATACAGGGATGCCCACTCTCACCACTTCTGTTCAACATAGTTCTCAAATCACTGGCCAGAGCAATTAGACAGACAAAAGAAATTAATGGCATAAAAATAGGAAAAGAAGAACTCAAATTATCACTATTTGCAGATGATATGATTCTATACCTACCAGACCCAAAAAGGTCTACAAAGAAACTATTAGAGATAATAAATGAATTCAGCATAGTGGCAGGATATAAAATCAACAAATATAAATCAAAGGCATTCCTGAATATCAGTGACAAATCCTCTGGAATGGAAATGAGGACAACCACTCCATTCACAATATCCTCAAAAAAAAAAAAATAAAATAAAATACTTGGGAATCAACCTAACAAAAGAGGTGAAACACTTATACAATGAAAACTACAGAACCTTAAAGAGATAAATAGAAGAAGATCTTAGAAGATGGAAAAATATACCCTGTTCATGGATAGGTAGAACTAACATTATCAAAATGGCGATATTACCAAAAGTTCACTATAGGTTAAATGCAATGCCACTAAAAATCCCAACGGCATTTCTTGTAGAAATAGAGAAAGCAATCATGAAATTCATATGGAAAAATAAAAGACCCAGAATAGCAAAAACAATGTTAAGCAGGAAGTGTGAATCAGGCAGTATAGCTATACCAGACTTCAAACTATACTACAGAGCAAGAGTAACAAAAATAACATGGTACTGGTACCAAAACAGGCGAGTGGACCAATGGTACAGAATAGAGGACACAGAAACCAATCCACAAAATTACAACTATCTTATATTTGATAAAGGGGCTAAAAGCATGCAATGGAGGAAGGATAGCATCTTCAACAAATGGTGCTGGGAAAACTGGAAATCCATATGCAACAAAATGAAACTAAATTCCTTTCTCTCTCCATGCACAAAAGTTAACTGAATGTGGATCAAGGAACTTGATATCAAATCAGAGACACGGCATCTGATAGAAGAAAAAGTTGGCTATGATCTACATTCTGTCGGATCAGGCTCCAAATTCCTCAATAGGACACCCATAGCACAAGAGTTAATAACTAGAATCAACAAATGGGACTTACTCAAACTACAAAGTTTTTTTCTCAGCAAAAGAAACAATAAGAGAGTTAAATAGGGAGCCTACATCCTGGGAACAAATCTTTACTCCACATACTTCAGACAGAGCCCTAATATCCAGAATATACAAAGAACTAAAAAAATTAGACAATAAGAAAACAAATAACCCAATCAACAAATGGGCCAAGAACCTGAACAGAAATTTCTCAGATGAGGACATACAATCAATAAACAAGTACATGAAAAAATGCTCACCATCTCTAGCAGTCAGAGAAATGCAAATCAAAACCACCCTAAGATACCATCTCACTCCAGTAAGAATGGCAGCAATTAGGAAGTCAAACAACAACAAGTGCTGGCGAGGATGTGGGGAAAAGAGTTCACTTGTACATTGCTGGAGGGACTGAAAATTGGTGCGGCCAATTTGGAAAGCAGTATGGAGATTTCTTGGAAAGCTCGGAATGGAACCACCATTTAACCCAGCTATTCCCCTACTCGGTCTATTCCCTAAAGACCTAAAAAGAGCACACTATAGGGACACTGCTACATCCATGTTCATAGCAGCACAATTCACAATAGCAAGACCGTGGAACTAACCTAGATGCCCTTCAATAGACGAGTGGATAAAAAAAAAATGTGGCATTTATACACAATAGAGTATTACTCTGCATTAAAAAATGACAAAATCATAGAATTCGCAGGGAAATGGATGTCATTAGAGCAGATTATGCTAAGTGAAGCTAGCCAATCCCTTAAAAACAATTGCCAAATATCTGCTTTGTTATAAGGAGAGTAACAAAGAACAGAGTAGGCACAAAAAGCATGAGATGAAGATTAACATTAAACAGGGATGAGAGCTGGGAGGGAAAGGGAGAGACAAGGGAAATTGCATGGAAATGGAAAGAGACCCTCAGGGGTATACAAAATTACATACAAGAGGAAGTGAGGGGAAAGGGAAACAATATAAGGGGAAGAAATGAATTACAGTAGAGGGGGAAGAGAGAGAAGAGGGTAGCGGAGGGGGGAGGGGGATAGTAGAGGATAGGAAAGGCAGCAGAATACAACAGACACTAGTATGGCAATATGTAAATAAATGGATGTGCAACTGATGTGATTCTGCAATCTGTATACGGGGTAAAAATGGGAGTTCATATCCCGCTTGAATCAAAGTGTGAAATATGATATATCAAGAGCTATGTAATGTTTTGAACAACCAACAATAAAAACTAATTAAAAAAATAAAGTTGGAACTAGTTATATTATTTATTCACTGTATGGTCTATTCATGCATTATCTCTATATTCATAGAAACAGGGCACACCTATTTGTACCACCAATACTAATTTATACATCATCAAAATATTGCTCCCAGAAACGGTGGAAGAAATACTCATGTCACCTGATATACATATACATTTTATCACAGTAATATTGTGGACACAAAAAGCAAATGTCACACTTTTGATTGTACCAATGAAAAGGTCGTTCAAGCGTTGGAGGAAGAGACCACCAAGAGACTGTCTCATGCAACAGCAAAGGGTTTATTGGGGATCCAGCATGCTGGGGCTCAGAGCTCACTTGAATAGAGCAGAGAGCCCTGAGAACAGCTTAAGCAGAGCTTATATACTTTCCTTGGAGAGGGCAGGGAGGGCAGTTTATTGATGGGTCAGGGCGAGTGGGCAGTTTGTGTACAACTGGGTGAGGGAGTACATTCTGCAGTTTGGCATTTGGGGACATCACATTCTGGGAACAAGATTAGCAAACAGTTCTCAAGATTTCAACAGTGTTTTGTTAAGCATACAGAAAAACAGGAAGTGACAAATACCTTTTTTATTAACCTTTCATTCCCCACTTCTTCTTGTTACTTTTAATCATAAAAGTAATCATTGGGCAGTGTAACGTTTTATTTCTGATAGTGGCGTACATTGTTGTCTGATTGCCAAAAATTTAACTTGTCCAATTTGAGCTTGGAGAATTGAAACTACACGGTGGAGCAACCAAGGTCCTACAGTTAGCAATAAATGAGTATTATTAATTAACCTGCCAGGGCTGATAAATCGTAGTTAACCAGGGGGACTATGTTAACGAAGACACAAACCACTTTTTTGGGGCCTCTCTCTCTCGTTGATGCTCTTCAAAGCATCTTCTAAATTTACTCATAAATTCTTTTACAACCAGTATGGTCTGCATAAAAACAACATTATTCCCTCAATGCAGCATAAAGGCCCCCTTTCTCATGAAAAGGAGTTCCAACCCTCGCCTTTTCTGTAAAACAACTTCAGAGAGAGAGAGGTTAAAGATCCCTGTAAAGCTGTGATGGAGGTTTTTAATATCTTTAAGCTTTGGTATACTGCTGCTTCTAATTTGGTCATTTGTTGTTTCCCATGGACTAGGGCATTGGTTCTTGTGCCCACCCATGAAGCAACTCCAATTCCTAAAAGGATGGCTAAGGTGAGGGATACAGGTTCCTGGCAGAATCGGGTTGTATGACCCCCTATTTGAACTTTAAATGATCCAGCCTCATGATAGAGCACTCTGGGAAACACATGTACCATTACATAATTTTTCACATCTGTTGACCATTTTATGAAAACATAAACAATGTTTAAGTATATAGAATTATACTGTTGTAGGTATGGACAAGTCAAGGCACCTAAGATAGAACGGAAGACAGGGAAACAGTCCTATTTAGTTGCAACCTGATTTAGAAGGCATTGCTTATGTTGTAATCAATTAATCCACTGAACCCCAAGATTATGTAGTTTCAGAATTTTGTACCCAAAATGTAAGGGATGGGGCTAAGAAGTTAACAGTCTGCAGAAGTTGACATAAAGCAGTTTTTTTTTCTGCCTCTGTTCTGGGCAAGTTACATTTTTGAGGACACCTGGGAGGGGGATAGCTTTTTTCATCTCTTTTTTTCTCCCTGCCAGCTGTTACCATGGAGCCCAGTTGGTAACTTCTTTATCTAAGAAATGTAGCCATCTCTGTGAAGCCCCAGCTCAAGGCCTGGGGCCTTGTTCACATATTTTGTGAAAAACTAGTAAGTGTGTGTCTAGCTTAGGAGTGCTAATTTTTCCAGCCAGTGCCCAAGGAGAACAGGCAACATGAAAACAGGAAGTTTACCGACATTGAACTTTTTTATAGGGACTCTTTTTCTGAAAGTTCTAAAGTCAGCCATGGTGAAGACTTCTGGAGAAGTCAGTTAAGACTTTTCTGTGGGCCTGGTACAGAGTGGGAAGACGGGGAAGGCGGGGGGTGAGAGCAGCTCCATGCATCTGAGTATGAGGAAAGAGAGATGTGAAAGAATAATAGGAAACGGGTTTGGGATTTTCCTAGCAAAAAAAAAATTCAACAGTAGAACAGATAGAGCAGAGGGGAAGACGGGAGTGAGTATTCCAAAAAGCCTGTGAGGGACTTTAAATTTTTATTAACCTGTTTTCAGTGATGACAAAGCAACTTTAAAGGTCATTTTCATTACATCATGGATAGGGGTCTGAGGGTTCTCCTCAGCTGGTTTGAGCTTTGAGTTAGCTGGTAAGAGGACCTGGTGGGACCCATTGCGGGCACTGACATGAAAAGAGAGGAGTGAGTGGGTAGAGGGGTGCCTGAGTACCTGCTACCTCAGCACAGGGGCAATGGTCTGAGAACTGGCGGAGGTTTTGGTTTTTGATCTAGTAATTGGAGGGGAGAAATCAGGTTGCTGAGGTGGGAGTGACAGCAGAGAGTCTGGAGCAGAAGGCTGAGGGTGAGGATCTATTTGAGAAGCATAGTTCAGGATGTGAGTAAAGGAGGGAAAAGGCCTCCACATAGGGGAATCTCCATTCACCCTTTTGAGCAATTGCAGAAGTTAAAAAGTTCACTCAGAATTTGAGGATCTAGAGACCCCTCTGGGGGCCATCGGTTTTCGTTCTCTAATTGGTAATATGGCCAATGCTGTGTACAGAATTTGATGAGCATTTTGGGTTCCACCAGGCACCCCCTGTATGCTCACATCCCCATGACTTACAGAAGAAGTCGGATTTTCCCCAACACAGCCATTTGATAGTGGGCCGGGCAAGCATAGTAATCTAGGCTAGCCAACCTGCATCTGGCTCGTGAGTCTCTTCATCCATAATGTTTGTTTCCATTATCTATGGTACAGAAGGTATTTAATGGAATTTTAGTGGGATCCTCTTCATCAGGGATATCCCAGTAGGAAAGACGTATAGCCAATTGACAAATATCTGGGTGGAGAGATGGCCACCAAGTCCCTAAGAGGGCTGTATGCAAGATAGATCATACTTCTTGTCTAGTAGGATTTGTGATCAGCCATCGCTGCTGAACAGGCTGATGAGGGTTAGGACCACTGGTGGAAAAGGGGAGAATCTATAGCCATATCCACATGGCGAATATGCAATTTGAAAGGGTTACCAGTCTTTTCCAGTTTCCAGCCAGATTCTGGACAGGGCGCAGGCTTGAGATTTGAGGCATGGATCCAGGAAGTGATTCCGTCTACTTTTACTGCTCTAGGTGTTATAAGTAGCACCTGGTATGGTTCTTTCCAGCGGGATTCCAGGGATGACACCTGATATCGTCTTCTGTAGATGAAGTCTCTTACTTGATATGGATGTGTAGTCCCCTCGTCCCCAGGTTGGTAGGCAGTGGCCAGCTGTTTCAACAGGTATCAGTGAGTTCTTTAACAAACTTTTAGTTTGTCAAGCAAGGGGATGTGGAAGGTATCGTTAGGTCTTAGAACTGGGGATAGGTCCCTTACTGGAGGAGGGGCACCATAGAGAATTTCATAGCGGGTGAGGTTACAGAAAGAAACAGAGGGAGTATTTCTTGCATGAAACAGTGCATAATGCAGGAGCATAGATCAATCTTTTATGCCGGTCTGTAAGCTTAATTTCTTTAAGGTCTCTTTAATTGTTCTATTTATTTTTTTACATGTCCTGAGCTCTGGGGTCTATAAGCACAATGTAACTTAAAACTAATCCCCAGGGTCCTAACTAACCCCTGACTTACCTTGGCCACTAATGCAGGTCCATTATCAGACACGATTACATTAGGCAGGCCGTATCTTGGAAAAATATCTTTCAGGATATCCTTGACCACCATTTGCGCCCTTGTTTTTTTTTTATTTATGTATTTTGTTGGAAAGGCTTCAATTTATCCTGAAAATGTATCTACAAAGACTAGGAGATATTTAAGTCCTTACCTGGCTGTCTTAATTTCAGTAAAGTCCACTTCCCAGAATTGTCCTGGTCTGATTCCTCGTAGGTGCTTTTCTGCAGGAATCTTGGAAGGGTAACCATTAACCCCTTTACAGACCCAACAGGCTATTGTCATCCGTTCAGATATTTCCTTTTGCTGTGAGTAGGTTAGTCAAAAACTCTGTTCATGATCCTTCAAAAATGCCTGCAGTTTCTTTGAACCAAGATGAGTGAGTTGATGTACATTTTTAACGTAGTGTAGGGCTTTCTGTAATTGCAGGCTGGGCTCAGAGAAGTTGAGGAATTCAGTGTCAGTTTCCTTAGATGTTATCAAAAGCTTGCTGGTGCTCATGGGTTCATTGGAATTGGGCATCCTCATTTAACAGCGGGTATGAAGGAGCAGCTAAGAACACAAACCCAGGTTTCCATTACCTGCAAAAGCTATCAGTCCCATGAAACTCTCTGTGTTGTCTTCTGTTAGATGGGGGTGGTATCTGCGCAATGGTTTTTTTCTGGGATCAGTGAGCCATCATTTACCACCCCTAAGAGAATACCCCAGGAAGATTACCTCTTGCTTTCAAATTTGGGCTTTTTTGGGAAAAGCTCTATTCCCAAGTGAGAAAGCTCGGATAATAGTGCTTGGGTTGTAGACTCACAGTTTTCCTTGGTGTTGGCTGCCAGTAGCAGGACATCCACATATTGAAGCAGGGTGACTTTGGGGTGTGTAGTTCTGAAGTTGTTGTGATCTCTGTGGAGGGCTTTATCAAAGAGAGTGGGGGAGTTTTTGAACCCCTGTGGGAGTCTAGTCCAAGTTAGTCGACCAGACGTTCTGGTTTATGGGTCTATCCACTCAAAAGCAAACAGCAACTGACTATCTTTATGCATGGGCAAGCAAAAGTAAGCATATTTAAGTCCAGAACAGTATACCATTTTCACTCAGCAACAACAAAGGGTTTATTGGGGGTCCAGAATGCTGGGGCTCAGAGCTCACTTAATAGAAAAGAGATCCCTGGGAACAGCTTAATCAGAGCTTCTATACTTTCTGGAGAGGGCAGTGAGTGAAATTTATTGATGGGTCAGAGCAAGTGGGCAGTTTGCGTGCAACCTGGTGAGGTAGTACAATCCTCACTTTGGCTTTTGGTGACAGCACATGCTGGGAACAAAATTAGCAAACAGTTCTCCAGATTTCAACAGTGTTTTGTTAAGCATACAGAAAAACAGGAAGTGACAAGTACCTATTTTATTAACCTTTCACCAAAGCGAAATGGAAAGTGAGCATGGATTACTAAAACAACCATGCCTAATGCTCTCAAATGTCAATCTTATTGGTGACTACATATTTGTTTCTTCCAAAGATTACATATTCAACCTCAACCATGTTGAAAATGTCTAAACCTATCACTCACTTTATACTTTGCCTGATTTCCTAATGTCTCTATTGATATCTGTATTCTCACATATTTTCCCCAGTTCATCATTGTGACTGACTCTTCACATGTGCTGATATTTATGTTCACTCTCTACCCGAAACCCTATAGGTAAAGAACTTTTGGTCCAAATCCTATGCTCACTCTTTTTTCTAAACCTACCGACTATCTTCCTAATCCTACCGATTATCCTTTTTGATGGGATGTTCTCTTCTATATTCAACCATCCAAGGTAATGGTCCTATGCCATTGTATATCGATTTATCTCGGACATCTCTGCAGAATGTAATTCATCACTAAGTATCCCAAACAAGGGCCTAATGCCCCTCTGGGCTTCAAATCTTACCTAGATTTCTGTTTTTATACTTATATTGAAAGTTTAATAAAATAGTGGTTGCCAAGGAAGTGACCTCATTCAGTTCCTGAAGGAATTGACCTACTTCAGTTCTCTGGTGATGGAACTCTTTGAAATTGGGCTCAAGGAAGCCAGGGACACAGAGCCAGTCCCAATCCCAGTCCCAATGGGCTCACTGGTTTGGACTTACCAAGGAGAGAGTCTGTTTTTCTTGGTACCTACTGATGTGAGGATGGCCAAATGCTAGGAGAGCTCTGAAGACGGGCCTTCCCTGAGAAAGCATGTAGTTGTCAGCACAGGCTCCTGACAAGTTCACAGATTTGGACAAGAAGACCAGATCTGAGACAGGATAGGCCATTTCAGGGGAGCACAGCATGGCCCACCAGTCAGAGGACACTCTGGATAGTCACAGACTTACTTGGGGTAAGAAGGTGCCTTTTGATTGTGGGTGTGAGATTGTGGTTTTTTTCTCATGTTCTGAGAATAAGTAGGAAAGGTGGTTTGTTTGTTTTGGAGTGGACTGTTTCTAGAAAGTCCTTTGACAAGATGAGTGTTTCTGTGTCTGTGTATCCCACTGTGTCCTCGGTTGTAGACATTAGAAAAGAGAATGCATCGATGGATGTGTCCTGTCTAGTAGAAAGTTTCCCAGCATTCATCCTGCCCATTTTGGAATGACTGCAGGTTGCCTTATCGATGGGCAACACCTACTACCTTCCTAAGTTCCTGTTTTCTTCCTGAATTCTGGCCACTCTCCAGAATAGGCTCATGTTTTTGTGTCCAATATATGTACCACCTTCAAGGTGTGTGACATGGCCATGTTCTGGATAGCTGAAGAAAATATCGAGCACCTCAGAAAACTAAGATATCAGTATGATCAGGAATGTCTCAGTGGAGAAACCCTGCCTTGGGCCTATTGCTTACCTATTGTTCTGTTGCCCTAAATGTCATCAAGGTCTTTGCCTCAGGACACCCCTTGTGAAGCCTGAAAAAAACAGTTTTCAAATGAAAATAAATAGGCATCACCTGTGGCTCTTTGCTAAATTGCTTTGGAAATGGATGTGTCTGAATCAGCCTCTTGGCCATGTGTGGGGCTGTGGCTTAGATTCTCAGCACCTGATGGATCTAAAGAAAGATCCCATGTGTGCATCCACAACCAAAATGGCCAAAATAACCTTCCTCTGTAAGGTTCCTGATCTCTGTCAAGTGAGAATATGGATCCTTTGGGTCAAATGACTTTTTCAAAGCCCTGCAGAGGCTAGCCCAGAGATGCTTGGGTTTCTTCATGACTCCAGTTTACATAAAAAATCTAATCCCCACAGTCGTTAGGCCTCAAATTGGAGAAGCAGAGCAGTATTAACTGTAGGCCTATTTGATCACTCCTGGTTCACAGTAAAAGTGTTCAGGCCAACATGACTTTAGGCAAATGAGGGGCAATGGAGCTTATTTTGGACACTGTCTTGGGCTGCGTACGTCATGGTATCCTCCAGCCACAGGTGATGATGTGTTTCTCTATGGAAGAAGATGAGGGCCATGTGGGAGTGTTTTGGTTTTAATTGTGGTCATTTGTGTGGTGGTTGGAAGAGATGACTTGGTCCACCTTCTCTTGAACTCTGGTGTGATTACCCTTAGAGAATGAGTTCTGGAACTGACCTCAGAGAAGTATTGCCATGAATTGTGTTGGGATTTTTAGGGGCCCACACATGAGAGCCACCCTTTGTTAGTGAGCTCTATTTGCAGTGTGGATTTCCACAGAGCACTGGGAATCTAGGCCAGGATATCACATGATTATATTCTGAAAGCCTTGGCAGCCATATTTGAGAGGCAAAATACACACGGACCTCACATTGTAGACATCAATGAGCCTGGCTTCATGTGACCTTTTGGCCGCTCTTTGGGAAGCCTTGCCTGTGAGAGTTCTCCAGAGTTTTCATTGAAATGAGCTTCCTCACAATTTAATGTTTCCTGAATGAATTGAAACCCTCAGTGCCTCCAACTTCATCCTTGAAAAATGGCAAGATAAATACCATGAAATCTTTGAAATTCCCATGACCAGATGGCACTGGAGAAACTTTGGATGTCCTGTTGCTGATCATGAGTATACAGACAGAGCCTTGATTGACTGGGATTCATGAAAATTGTGTAGAACAGAGATGCCAGTAAGTTGGAGCCTGGTGAGTAGTGGGCCTAGAAGAGTAGGGTGCAGGTGTGTGATAAAACATCTGTGGTGGGGTCATGTGGATTTGCCATTGGCTTCCAAATGGCTTGTGACTGATATGGTGTAGCCAGCAGACCCTTATGTAAAGGCATCTTGTTATATAGAAAGGTTTAAAGGCAATTTTAAGAATCAGGTTGCTATGGTTAAGGGGACAAACTATGTGCTATAGAAGATTTGTTGGTGCATTCTCTTGTAGACCCTGACCCACCACACCTGACAGAACTCACTCTAGCACTTTGTCCCATTTGATCTCCTTGTATTTCATGAAGCAAATATCAAACTCTCAGTGCCACAGCAAGAAACACCACAAAAAGTGGAGAATGACCAAATGGCTTCACAGTCCACACGGGGAGTCACTTAGCCCCCAGTGGCCACGGTTTACCTACAAAGAGAGAATTCAGCACTGCTGCATCATGTTCATTGGAAAATGAGAAACCATGTCCTCCAGGTCACATAGATGCAGACCCAACTTTGATGGTCTCACTACAAAGGAAGCTAAATCTCCTGTAAACAACATATATTTCAAGGGCCCAAACTCAGAGGCAGTTTCTCAAGAAGTTTAGGGCAGCAGAGCACCATGTTTGTGGAGTGTTAACCCTGTCCCTTAATTTTGGAAACTCCTCTACCACCTCCACGGTTGTGAACTCCTGAGCATGTTCCATTCCAGATATGTATTCACATATTTTCTAACTCTTCTACTCTAATTGTGTCTTACTTGGGGTGAAGGTAATGTCAAGGCATTGTTCTGGATGATAGTGGGACGATTTTTGTGTATCACATATTTGCATACACATTGGATTCATTTTCTGCTGAGATCCACGCATAAGTCTCTATGGCTCGTGGCATTTTGCCAACAGTATTGATTGACAGGCGAGGCATTACTATCCGCCTCTACCACTACTTTTGAGTTATCACACTGTTTTGGAGTTCTCAAAGGGATTTCTGGGGATTCCCCGTGAGTTCCCATTGGTTGGGGAAGTGCAGGAAGAGGGATTGCCAGGAGTGGTATTTCCTGCTGGGGTTTTCCTGGACAAGCCCTTGGCATTGAGAGAATTCCCTAGGAGCCTGAGTGAGGTTTTTTCTTTGCAGTTCAAATATAAAGTTTGTTTCGGCTTCAGTGGCTGGTGATTTGTGCCCAGCCAGACTGCAGTAATTGGTGGCCCGTGTGGGGAACGTCTGAAGCTTCGGGGTAAGTGAAACTTCTTGCCCCTAAGGGAAGGCGAGAGAATGGGTGACCATTTTAATAAACAATGTGTTCTTGTTTTGATTTGTTTTGTGTTTGTTTCAATCTGCCTATCCCTAGAATTTTCTCAGGCAGACTGTGAAAAATGTTTGGCTCAAGGTTTGAAGTTGTTCGCCACTAAGGAAGAGATAGAAATAGACCACAAATGCTCATGTCAAGAAAATAGGAAAATTGATACAACTATTTTTTTTCCGTTTTTGTTTCATTTTGTTTCGGTTTTGTTTTGTGTTATCTTTTTGGGTTGCGTTATCTTTATAACAGATTAGAAATTAGTAAAAAACAAACTGAAAGAGTGTTAAGTAAATTGTTAGAAGTTCAGATGATGGAGAAAGACATTTTAGATCAAGCAAAAGAGAAGGTCTCTCAAGCTAGTCAGACAGAGGAAGAAAATTTAAAGGAAGAAAGCTTAGAGGAGAAACAGCTATTAGGGAAAAAGCTACAACAGGAGGCTGCCACTAACACCGTTCTATCACTAGAGGGCGTAATTCAACCAACAGCTCTACCTATGAATATAGTTGAGTGGCCCTCAACCCCCGTAGTTGATAGATGGGATCCTGAGACAGGACCTCAAAGATTAGCATGCCCTGTACTTGAACAGGCAGGAGGGCAGCAAATTCACCGTGCTTTAGATTTCAAAACAGTGAAGGAGTTAAAGGAGGCTATAACACCCTATGGTCCACAAGCACCCTTCACTGTAAGCATGGTCAAATCCATAACCAATTTGGACATGACACCAGCAGATTGGGCTAGTATGTGTAAATCTGTGCTAAATGGAGGACAATATTTGTTATGGAAAGTTGCCCATGAGGAATTTTGCAGGGTGACAGCTAGACAAAGTGCAGCAGCCGGTTACCCTCAAAGAAATCTAGATATGTTGTTAGGAGAAAGACCTTATGAGGGTCAACGGCAACAAATTGAATATGATCCTGGCGTATATGCACAAATTGCTGTAGATACGGTTAGGGCATGAAAAACTTTACAGGGGCATGGAGATTTACAAGGTCAGTTATCTAAGGTAATACAAGGAACTAATGAACCTTACACTGAATTTGTAGATAGACTTATTCAAGCAGCTTCCAGAATTTGGGGAGATACAGAACAAGCAATGCCATTTATAAAACAACTGGCTTATGACGAAGCAAATTATTGCTGCAGAGAGGTAATTAGACCATGGAGACATGAAGATTTAAACACATATGTTAAATTATTTAGAGACATTAATGAACAAAGACAATTCTTGGCAGCAGTAGAACAGGCTTTACATGCCAGGCCAAAAAAAATGCTACAATTGTGAACAAACAGGACATTTTAAGAGGAGTTGCCCCATAAGAGGAGGATTTGACAAAGCTAGGTATCAAAGGAATAGAATACGGGGTATTTGCCCAAGATACCGTAGAGGGAGACATTGGGCAAATGAATGCCATTCTCAAACCACATAGAGGGTACTCCGTTATCAAAAAATGGACAAGGAGCAGGAATTTACACACGATATCATGAAGAAAGGCATCGGGTTCCATTGCCAAAAAACAGACAGGGGGGCCCAATTCTCCGTGGCCCACGAACACAAATGTACTGGGCACTGGAGGAACCCAGAAACACCATGGAGGAACCCAGCAACACCATCAGGGTAGTCCCCAGGACACATTATCCATCAGATCTCTCATCAGACGAACCAGAGGGAGCACAGGGTTGGACATCTGTGCCTCCGCCAGAGCAGTACTAACTCCAGAGATGGGAGTTCAAATCATTTCCACAGAGGTGAAATGCCTCTTCCAAAAGGAACAGTAGGCTTATTATTGGGATGCAGCTCTTCTACTCTAAAATGACTTATGATAAGTCCTGAGGTAATTGATCCCGATAATGAAGGTGAAATAAAAATTATAGCCAGTTCTCCAAACGGTATATCAGTGATTTCACCAGGAGTTAGAATAGCACAGCTATTAATAATACCCAACCTACATGATACATTTTCCAGTAGTAGTATAGAAAGAGGTTCCAGGGGAATAGACTCCACAGGTGTAGATTCGGTTATGCTGTCTTTGAAGTCAGATTCTCGCCCAATGATAAAATTAAATATTCAAGGACATGAATTTAATGGGCTACTGGATACAGGTGCAGACCTTAGCATCATATCTTGTCAAGAATGGCCAAAACATTGGCCATTACAAGAAGCCCCTCAAACGCTTTGAGGCCTAGGAGTGGCAACTAATCCCCATAGAAGTGCAATGGAATTAGATTGGAAGGATCCTGAAGGATGTAAAGGAACTATACAGCCATATGTATTGGATCATCTTCCTATAAATTTATGGGGACAAGATTCCTAGATCAATTAGTTTTGAATTAAGAAATAACATCAATCCAAATGTGCCCACTATTAAGACTAGACAAGGTTTCAGGAAAGAAAAAAAGATTAGGAGAACAAGGTATAGCAGCACCAATTCAAATAGATCAAGGAATAAATAGACATGGACTGGGTTTTCAGAAGGGGTCACTGAGGCAATAAAAATTACTTGGAAATCAGATAGACCAGTATGGGTTCCTCAGTGGCCCCTGACTAAAGAAAAGACACAAGCAGCCCATGACCTAGTCAAAAAACAATTAGCGGAGGGACATATAAAACTTTCTGCATCTCCCTATAATACTCTCATTTTTGTTATTAAAAAGAAACCTGGTAAATGGAGATTATTGCAAGATTTAAGGGCCATTAGGGATTTCCGGGGATTCCCCCAGAGTTCCCACTGGTTGGGGAAGTGCAGGAGGAGGGATTGCCGGGAAAAATATTTTCGGCTGGGGGTTTTCCTGGACAAGCCGCTTGGCATCAAGAGAATTCCCCAGGAGCGTGTGTGAGGTATTTTCTTGCAGTTCAAAAATAAAGTTTGTTCCTGCTTCAGTGTTTCGTGATTTGTGCCCAGCCAGACTGAGGCAATTTTCCTATTTTCCAATCAAAATACTGAAACCATGACACTAACACATACCCTACTAGACTCTGACTACTAATCCTAATATGATGGAGAAAAATAACCCAAAGAGAATAGAAATAAAAGCAGTTCAGTGGAGGCATGGTGTATATTTGGACTTGCATTTTGCATGACAAAGGGTAGGTGTTATAAATCTAGTCAATTTTTGGTTAAATTAGTTCTCCGGGTGTTTTAAAGTAAATAAATATGTGAAATCCTGTCTCCCTTTCTCTATAGCGTATTGAGAACATGCATATTTATATGCACATATAGAATCCTACCTGGTATCACAGGTAAATTTTTGAGTGTTGTCTGACTTGGCAGATACAAATTGTGATAAGAGATCACTCCTCCTAACCACTGTTGGAACTGAAAACTCAACCTATGGGTGAGCTTCCTAGTAGAACAACATTACACATAAATCTGTGATCAGTAAAATAAATATTTTTGCATCTGTGGATGATATATATTTCAGGATGAATTAGGATTAGCATACGTATTGCTAAATTTTAATGTCTGTTTGTGTGTTTTGTGTATGAGTGTGTGTGTGTGTGTGTATAAATATATATATATATATATATACACGCTCCAGATTTTTCTAAATATGGAATATATGTGTCTTACATACACTCCCTAAGTTCATTCATGTTCATGTATTTCGATTTATAATGAATTTTTCACAAGAATATTCTAAGAAATATTCATCCACCTGAAATACATATTTGTTTCCTAGTACTGACAACTAAGTTCAGTGAAAGGTGCATACAAATCCTAATATTTCTATAGTAACTGACCTAGTTTAACATCAATGCAAGTAGACTCCTATGGGACATGATGTGTATTTTGACATTCGTTTTTTTTTTTTTGAGTTTCTATACAAATTATTTATTTATTTATTTATTTATTTATTTATTTATTTATTTATTTATTTTTTTTTTGGTTTCCTGATTTTTTTTTTAATTAATTTTTATTCTAGGTTGTTCAAAACATTACATAGTTCTTGATATATCATAATTCACACTTTGATTCAAGTGGGATATGAACTCCCATTTTTACCCCATATACAGATTGCAGAATCACATCAGTTGCACATTGATTTACATATTGCCATTCTGGAGTCTGTTGTATTCTGCTGCCTTTCCCATCCTCCACTATCCCCCCTCCCCCCTCCCCTCCCCTCTTCTCTCTCTACCCCCTCTACTGTAATTCATTTCTCCCCCTTATATTTTCCCTCCTTTCCCCTCACTTCCTCTTGTATGTAATTTTGTATACCCCTGAGGGTCTCCTTCCATTTACATGCAATTTCCCTTCTCTCTCCCTTTCCCTCCCACCTCTCATCCCTGTTTAATGTTAATCTTCTTCTCATGCTCTTCTTCCCTACTCTGTTCTTAGTAACTCTCCTTATATCAAAGAAGACATTTGGCATTTGTTTTTAAGGGATTGGCTAGCTTCACTTAGCATAATCTGCTCTAATGCCATCCATTTCCCTCCAAATTCTATGATTTTGTCATTTCTTAATGCAGAGTAATATTCCATTGTGTATAAATGCCACATTTTTTTTATCCATTCGTCTATTGAAGGGCATCTAGGTTGGTTCCACAGTCTTGCTATTGTGAATTGTGCTGCTATGAACATGGATGTAGCAGTGTCCCTATAGTGTGCTCTTTTTAGGTCTTTAGGGAATAGACAGAGTAGTGGAATAGCTGGATCAAATGGTGGTTCCATTCCGAGCTTTCCAAGAAATCTCCATACTGCTTTCCAAATTGGCCGCACCAATTTGCAGTCCCACCAGCAATGTACAAGAGTACCCTTTTCTCCACATCCTCGCCAGCACTTGTTGCTGTTTGACTTCCTAATGGCTGCCAATCTTACTGGAGTGAGATGGTATCTTAGGGTGGTTTTGATTTGCATTTCTCTGACTGCTAGAGATGGTGAGCATTTTTTCATATACTTGTTGATTGATTGTATGTCCTCCTCTGAGAAATTTCTGTTCAGGTCCTTGGCCCATTTGTTGATTGGGTTATTCGTTATCTCGTTGTCTAATTTTTTTAGTTCTTTGTATATTCTGGATATTAGGGCTCTGTCTGAAGTGTGAGGAGTAAAGATTTGTTCCCAGGACGTAGGCTCAAGGAACTTGATATCAAATCAGAGACATGGCGTCTGATAGAAGAAAAAGTTGGCTATGATCTACATACTGTGGGGTCGGGCTCCAAATTCCTCAATAGGACACCCATAGCACAACAGTTAATAACTAGAATCAACAAATGGGACTTACTAAAACTAAAAAGTTTTTTGACATTCGTTTTTATTCAACACTGGTATATTACTATTTCTTCAGTTTATGCACATCATTGGATATATATTTCATCCACTAGTTCACAAATTTGTAGGCATTTGTTTCACTTTCAACCACTTCCTGCTTCAGAACACATGTATTCCTCCATTTTTGTGACTGGTATTTTCGTGAGACTTCTTTCCAAAAACATTATTTTCAATTCCATAATAAATTCTGAAGCAAAACTCACACACCCTTCATGATAAACCATAACCCTAATATTACCATTAGATGTATAACTGGTTGGAATTAATGTATGCATATCAATATAAGATTTCCTGAATATTTTCAGATATCAATTCAAACCGTTATTTAATGTTGGAATGAGTTATAAGATTTATTCACAGTATGGTCTATTCATGCATTATCTCTATATTCATAGACACAGGGTACATTTATTTTAACCCAAAATACTAATTTATACATCTTCAAAATATTGCTCCAATAAATGTTGGAAGAAAAACTCATGTCACCTGATCTACATATACATTTTATCACAGTAATATACTGGTCACAAAATGCAAAGATCACACTTAGGATTGTAACAAAGCCTGAATGGAAAGTGAACATGGATTACTAAATACATTCATGTCCAGGTTGCCTAATGCTCCCAATTGCCAATCTTGTGGGGGTATAAATATTTGTTTCTTCCTGAGGTTATATATTCAAACTCAATCCTGTTGAAAATGTCTAATCCTATCACTCACTTTATAATTTGCCTGATTTCATAATGTCTCAATTGATATCTTCTTCCCTACATATTTTCTCAAGTTCATCATTGTGACTGACTCTTCACATGTGCTGACATTTACATTCACTCTCTACCGGAAACCCTATTGCTAAAGATCTTTTGGTCCAAATCCTATAGTCACTTTTTTTTCTAAACTCACCAACAGTCTTCCTAATCCTACAGACTATCCCTTTTTGACTGGATGTTCTCTTCGAAATTCAATCATCCAAGGTACAAGGTCCGATGCCATTGAATATGGATTTATCTGTGACAACTGTGCAGAAAAGCTAAGTATCCCAATAAAAGGACCAATGCCCTTCTGCGCTTCAAATCTAACCTAGATTTCTGTTTTTGTACCTATATTTCACCTATATATTCTTGTAAATATCACAGGTTCCCAGTACCATTATTCATCCTGCAGAATGATTCCTCACCCAAATTGAACCTGTTATTAACCCTAACCATACACTGTTCCCTCAATCTACCTTTACAGAAGAGCAGGCACAGAGTTGGTCTTACAATACTGGAAGTTAGGGGATCTTCCACCTGCTGAGAAACTCAAAGGTCTATGCAGAAATGATCCCTGGAGAAGTTGTAGGCAGCTATGTAGAACCTGAGAGAGCAAAAGTCATCTTCCATGGCAAACAACCTGGTCAAGATGAAGGGATTTGTTTGAATCAGCCTCTCTTTTCTTAATGTAGAGAAGATGGACCAAACCAGGACTGTGTGGAGAGATGTTCCTGGTTCCTTATGGTTGATATACCATTCTAATTTGTGACACTGTCACAGGAAGTAGGGTCTCCCTCCATCTCATGGGACCCTTGGAAGCAACTGTTAGGACAAAGTGGTTGCCAAGGCAGTGACCTCATTCAATTCTTGAAAGAAGTGGCCTTCCTCACTTCCTTGGTGATGGAAATCTCTCAATTTGGGATCCAGGAAACCAGGCACACAAAGCCAGTCCCAGTCTCAATCCCAGTGTGCTCACTTGTTTGGATTTATGAAGGACAGTGTCAGTCTTTCTTGGTACCTACTAATGTGAAGATGGCCAAATGCTCTGAAGAAGGGAGTTTCAAGAGAAAGCACAAAGTGTTTCACTGGTGGCTCCTGACAACTTCATATATTTGGACAAGGAGACCAGATCTGAGACAGGACAGAAAACTTCGCTGGTACATAGAATAGCCCACCTGTCAGAGGACACTCCGGATAGTCACAGACCTACTTCAGAGAACGAGGTGCCTTTGTGGGTGTGGGTGTGAGTTTGTGGTTTTGTCTCATGTTCTAAGAATAGGTAGGAAAGGCGATTTGTTTGTTATGGAGTGGAGAGTTTCTAGTATGTTGTTTGACAAGGCGAGTGTTTCTATATCTGTGTATACCACTGTGTCCGTGGTTGTAGACAGCAGAAAAGAGAATGCATCAATGGATGTGTCCTGTCTAGTGGAAAGCTTCCCAGGATTAATCTTCCCCAATTTATGAATGGACTGTGGCTTGACTTATGGATGGGCAACACCTAAAATCTTCCTAAATTCCTGTTTTCTTCCTGAATTCTGGCCACTCTCCAGAATAGGCTCATGGTTTTGTGTCCAAGATTTGTACCACCTCGAAGCTCTGTAACATGGCCATGTACTTGATAGCTGAAGAGAATGGCGAGCATCTCAGAAAACCCACATATCAGTTTGACCAGGAGAGTCTCAGTGGAGAAACCCTGCTGTGGCCCTTTCCCTTACCAATTGTTCTGTTGCTCTGAATGTCAGGAAGGCCTTTGCCTCAGGTCACCCCTTTGTGAAGCCCTAAGAAAACAGTTTTCAAATGGAAATGAATGGGCATCACCTGTGGCTCTTTGCTTAATTGCTTTGGAAAGGAATGTGTCTGAATCAGCCTCTTGGCCCTGTGTGAGGCTATGGCTTTGATTCTCAGCACCTGATGGATCTAAAGAAAAATCCCATGTGTGCATCCAAAACCAAAATGGCAAAAATATCAGTCATTGTGGATGAAGTCTCTCGCCTTCCTCTATTAGCTTCCATAACTCCATCAATTGAGAATAGGGATTCTTTGTGTCAAATTAGTTCATCAAAGCCCTGCAGAGGTTCTCATGTTCTCATGACTCCAAATCACATAAAAAATCCATACCTCACAGTCAGTATTCCTCAAATTGGAGAAACAGAGCAGTATTAAGGGCAGGATTATTTGATTACTCCTGGTTCACAGGAAGGGTTTTTAGGCCACCCTGACTTCATGCAAATGAGGGGCAAGGGAGCTTATTTTGGACAATCTCTTTTGCTGCACCCCTCATGGAAACATCCAGCCAGAGGTTATGATGAGTGTCTATATAGAAGAAGATGAGGGCCATGTGGAAGTGTTTTGGTTTTGATTGTGGTCATTTGTGTGTTGGTTGAAAGGGATGACTGGGTCCTCCTGGGCTTGTAGTCTGGTGTGATTCCCCTTAGGCACTGAGTTCTGGAACTGACCTTAGTGAAGTATTGTCATGAATTGTGTTGGGATTTTAGGAGGCCATGCATGAGAGTCACCCTTGGAAACTGAGATGTAGGCCCAGGTTGGCTTTCCACAGAGCACTGGGAATCTCAGTGTAGATACCAAAATATTTAATTCTGAAAGACTTGGCAACCATAGTTGAGATAAAAACACTCAAGGACCTCAATTGTAGACCTCAATGAGCATTGTTTCATGTGACCTTTTGGACACTCTTTGGGAAGCCTTGCCTGTGAGAGTTCTCCAGAGTTTTCATTGAAATGATCATACTCACCATTTAATGGTTCCTGAATGAATTGAAACCCACTGTGATTCCAACTTCATCCTTGATAAACCATTAAATTTTTGAAATTCCCATGAACAGGTGGCATGCAGAACATTTGGATGTCCTATTTCTGATCATGAGTGTACCAGACAGTGCCTTGATTGATTGGGTTTCATGAAAATTGTGTAGAACAGAGATGCCAGTAAGTTGGAGCCAGCTGAGTAGAGGGCCTAGAGCAGCACTGGGCTTGTGTGTGATAAAACATCTGTGGAAGGGCCATGTGGATCTGCCATTTAATTCCAAATTTTATGAGACGAACATGGTGCAGCTAGGAGATCATTATAAGTAAACACATCTTGTTATATGGAGAGGTTTCAGGGTAATTTACAGAATCAGGTTGCTATAGTCAAGGGGGCAAGTTATGTGTTATAGAGGCCGGTTTCGTGCATGCTCATGCATACCCTGACTCACCACACGTGATAGAACTCCCTCCAGCACTGTGTCACAGTTTAACTCCTTGTATTTCATGAAGCAAATACCAAACTCCCAGTGGACCAGGAAGAAATACCAGGAAAAGTGGAGGATGTCCAAATGGCTTCACAGTCCACACGGGTAGACACTTAACCCACAGTGGCCACAGTTTACCTAAAAAAAAGAGAATTCAGCACTGCTGCCTCATGTTCATTGGAAAATCAGAAACCATGTCCTCCAGGTCACATAGATGCAGACCCAGCTTTGATGGTCTCACTAGAAAGGAAGCTAAAGCTCCTGACAACATCATTTATTTCAAGTGCCCAAACTCAGAGGCAGTTTCTCAAGAAGTCTTTAGGCTATCAGAGCTCCATGTTTGTGGAGAGTATACCCTGTCCCTTACTTTTGCAAACTCTTCTACCACCTCCAAGGTTGTGAATATCTGAGCATTTTGCTTTCCGGATATGTATTATCAGATTTTCAAACTCTTTTCCTCTAATTGTGTCTTACTTGCAGCGATGGTAAAGTCAAGGCATTGGTCTGGATGAGAGTGGGAATAATTTTTTGTAGCACATATTTACAAACACATTGGAATTATTTTCAAATTTTCCAACTGAAATACTAAATCCCTGACACTAAACCCTACACTATTAGACTCTGACTACTAATCCTAATATGATGGAGGAAAATTACCCAAACAGAAGAGAAATTCAAGCAGTTCAGAGGAGGCATGTTGTATAATTTTACTTCCCTTTTGAATTATATAGGCTAGGAGTTATAAATCTAGTCAATTTTTTGTTGAAATAGTTCTCCCTGTGTTTTTAAAGATAACAAATATGTGAATTCCTGTCTCCCTTTCTCTGTAGCCTATTCAGCACATGTATTTTTATATACACATATAGAATCCTACCTGGTATCTCATGTATATTCTTGTGAGGTGCCTGAATTGGCAGATACTAATTGTGAGAAGAGATCACTCCTCCTAAATGCTGTTGGAACTGAAAAATCAACCTATGTGTGAGCTTCCTAGTTAAACAAAATTATACATAAATCCAAATTCAGTAACATGAATATTTAAATATTTTTGGATTTGTGAATTATATGTATTTCATGGTGAATTTCAATTGGCATATATTTCTACTTTTTAATTTCTGTGTGTGTGTGTGTGTACACACTCTCATGATTTTTCAAAAAATGAAATATATGTGTCTTATATACACTCCCTATATTTATTTTTATTCATGTATGTGGATATACAATCAACTTTTCACAAGATTATTTTCAGAAATATTCATCAACCTGAAATACATATTTGTTTCCTAGTACTGAAACTAACTTCAGTGAATGGTGCATTCAAATCCTAATATTTCTACAGTAACTGACCCAGTTTAACATCAATGCAAGTAAATTCCTATGGGACATGATGTATATTTTGACGTTCATTTTTTATTCAACACTGGTACATTAATATTCTTTTAGTTTATTAAAATCATAGGATATATATTTCATACACAATTTTGAAAATTTATGGGTATTTGTTTCACTTTCAATCAGTTTCTACTTCAGAACACATATAATCCTCCATGTTTCTTTACTGGTCTCTTCATGAGACTTCTTTCCAAAAACATTATTTTCATTTTTCATAATCACTTTTGAAGTAAAACTCACACACCCTTCCTGATAAACCATATCCTTAATATTACCATCAGTTGTGTAACTGGTTGGAATGAATGATTGTATATCAATATAAGATTTCTAATACATTTTCAGATATCAATTCAATCTATTATATAAAGTGGAACCAGTTATATTATTTATTGACAGTATAGTCTATTCATGCAATATCTCTATATTCATTGACATGGGGTACACCTATTTAATACTATTATGTTCGTCTTCAAAATATTGCTCCCAGAAATGGTGGAAGAAATACTCATGTCACTTGCTCTACATATACATTTTATCACAGAAATATTCTGGACATAAAATGCAAAGTTCACACCTATGGTTGTACCATATCCTAAATGGAGAGTGAACTTGGATTAGTAAAAACATCCATGTCCAAATTGCCTAATGCTCTCAAATGTCAACCCTATTGGTGACTACCTATTTGTTTCTTCCTAAGATTATATATTCAAACTCAACCCTGTTGAAAATTTCTAATCCTATCACTCACTTTATGCTTTGCCTGATTTCCTAATGTCTCTATTGATATCTACTTTCCTACATATTTTCGCCAGTTCATCATTTGGACTGACTCTTCACATGTGTGACGTTTACATTCACTCTCTATCCGCAACTCTACTGCTAAAGAACTTTTGGTCAAAATCCTATACTCACTCTTCTTCCTAAAACTACCGACTATTTTCCTGATCCTACGGGCTACCCTTGTTTGAGTGGATGTTCTCTTCTACATTCAATCATCAAAGGTACAAGGTCCTATCCAATTTAATATCGATTTATATGAGATATCTGTGCACAACATAATTCAACGCTAAGTATAACAATTGAGGGCCCAATGCCCTTCTGGCTTCAAATATTACTTTTATTTTTGTTTTCAAACATATATTTCACCTCTATATTCTTATAAATATCACAGGTTTTCAATACCATTATTCATCCAGCAGAATGATTTCTAATCCAAATCGAACATATTTTTAACCCAAACCATACGCTGTTCCCTCAACCTAACTTTACACATGAGCAGGGACAGAGTTGGTGTTACAATACAGGGATGTAGGGGATCTTCCACCTGCTGAGAACCTCAAAGGTCAATGCAGAAATCATCCCTGGAGAAGATGTAGGCAGCTATGATGGAACTGAGAGAGCAAAAGTCATCTTCCATGTCAAGCAACCTGGTTAGGATGAAAGGTTGTGTCTGAATCAGCCTCTGTCTTCTTAATGTAGAGAACATGGACCAAACCAAGCCTGTGTGGAGAGCTGTTCCTGGGTGCCTATTGTTAATATACCATTCTATCTTGTGAAAGTGTCAAAGGAAGTAGGAGCAGCCTCCATTTTATGGGACCCTTGGAAGCATCTGTTATGACAAAGTGATTGCCAAGGCAGTGACCTCATTCAGTTACTGACAGAAGTGACATCGCCTCACTTCCTTGGTTATGGAACTCTCTGAACTTGAGATCCTGAAAGTCAGGCACCCAGAGCCAGTCCCAGTCCTAGTCCCAATGGTCTCACTTGTTTGAATTTACCAAAGACAGAGTCAGTCTTTCTTGGTACCTACAGATGTGAGGATGGCCAAATGCCAGGATAGCTCAAGAGAGGCCTTTCTTGAGAAAGCAGGTAGTGGCCCAGTGCTGGCTCCTGAAAACTTCACAGAGTTGGCCAAGTAGACCAGATGTGAGACAGGACAGGCCATTTCGGGGAAACATAGTATGGTGCACCAGTCACAGGACACTTCTTATTGTCACAGACCTACTTGGGGGGAAGAGGTGCGTTTGTGGGTGTGGGTGTGAGTTTGAGGTTTTGTCTCATGTTCTGAGAATAGGTAGGAAAAGCGGTTTGTTTGGTTTGGAGTGAACTGATTCTATTAAGTCCTTTGACAATGTGAGTGTTTCTATGTCTGTGTATCCCACTGTGTTCGTGGTTGTAGACACTAGAAAAGAGAATAAATCAATGGATGTGTCCTGTCTAGTAGAAAGCTTACCAGCATTCATCCTGCCCAATTTATTAATGGACTGCAGTTTGCCTTATCAATGGGCAACACCTGATATCTTAATATGTTCCTTTTTGCATAATGAAATCTGGACACTCTCCAGAATTGTCTCATGGTTTTGTGTCCAAGATATGTACCACCTCCAAGCTCTGTGCCATGGCCATGTACTGGATAGCTGAAAGGAATGGCGAGCATCTAAGAAAACTCAGATATAAGTGTGACCAGGAAAGTCTCAGTGGAGAATCCCTGCTTTGGGACTTGTGCTTACATATTGTTCTTTTGCCCTTAATGTTATGAATTTGTTTGCCTGAGGCCAACATTTTGGGAAGCCTGAAGAAAACAGTTTTAAAATGAAAATCAATGTGCATCACCTGTGGCTCTTTGGTTGAATGCTTTGGAAAGGGATGTGTCTGAAGCAACCTCTTGGCCCTGTTTGAGACTGTGGCTTAGATTCTCAGCACCTGATGGATCTAAAAATTGATCCCATGTGTGCATCCAAACCCAAAATGGCCAAAAGGGCAGTTATTGTGGATAAAGTCTCTTGCCTTCCTCTGTAAGGTTCCTGACCTCCATCAAGTGAGAATCTGGATCCTTTGGGTGAAATGAGTTCTTCAAAGCCCTGCAGAGGCTCGCCCATAGAAGCTTGGGTTTTCCCTTGACTTCAATTCACATAAAGAATCTAATCCCCACAGACAGTAGGCCTCAAAGTGCAGAAGTAGATCAGTATTAACGGCAGGCCTATTTGATCACTCCTGGTTCACAGGAAGGTTGTCAAGGTCACCCTGACTTTAGGCAAATGAGGGGCAAGGAAGCATATTTTGGAACCTGTGTTGGGCTGTGCCTCTAATTGAATCCTCCAGCCAGAGATTATGATGAGTGTCCATATGGAAGAAGATGAGGGCCATGTGGGAATATTTTGGTTTTAATTGTGGTCATTTGTGTGGTGGTTGGAAGAGATGACGGGATCCACCTGGGCTTGAGCTCTGGTGCGATTTCCCTTAGAGACTGAGTGCTGGAACTGGCCTCAGAGAAGTATTGCCATGAAATGTGTTGGGATTTTAGGAGGCCACACATGAGAGTCGCCCTTGGAAACTGATATCTAGGCCCAGGTTGGCTTTCCACAGAACACTGGTAATCGTAGCGAGGATATCACATGATTTTATTCTTAAAGTCTTGATAGCCATAGTTAAGAGTCAAAACACACATGGACCGCACAATGTAGATCTCAATGGATGTGGCTTCATGGGACCTTTTGGCCACTCTTTGGGAAGCTTTGCCTGTGAGATTTCTCCAGAACTTTCATTGAAATGAGCTTCCTCACAATCTAATGATTCCTAAATGAATTGAAACCCACAGTGCCTCCAACTTCATCCTTGAAAACTGGCTATATAATACCATGCAATTTTTGAAATTCCAATGACCAGGTGGCACTGGAGAACCTTTGGATGTCCTGATGCTGCTCATCAGTATACCAGAGAGTGCCTTGATTCATTGGGTTTCCTATAAATGGTGTAGAACATAGATGCCTGTAAGTTGAATCCTGCTGAGTAGTGGGCCTAGAGCAGTGGTGGGCATATATGTGATAAAACATCTGTGGTAGAGCCATGAGGATCTGCCATTGGATTCCAAATGGCTTTTGAGTGACATGGTTCAGCCAGCAGAACTTTCTATGTTTAGGCATCTTGTCATGTGAAGAGATTTCAAGGCAATGTTCAGAATCAGGTTGCTATGTTCAATGGGGCAAATTATGTGGGATAGAAATCTGGTTGGGGCATTCTCCTGCAGACCCTGACCACCACACGTGAGAGAACTCCCTCCAGCACTGTGTTCCATTTGAACTCCATGTATTTCATGAAGTAAATACCAAACTCCATGTGCAGTAGCAAGAAACACCATGAATTGTGGAGGAGGATCAAATGACTAGACAGTCCACGCGGGGAGACACTTAGCCCCCAGTGTCCACAGTAAACCTATAAAGAGAGAATTCAGCACTGCTCCCTCATGTTCATTGGAATATTACAATCTATGTCTTGCAGGTCACATAAATGCTGACCCAGCTTTGATCGTCTCACTAGAAAGGAAGATAAAGCTTCTGAGAACAACAAATATTTCAAGTGCCCAAACTCATAGGCAGTTTCTCAGAAAGTCTTTAGGCCAGCCGAGCTCCATGATTGTGGAGAGTTTACCCTGTCCCTTACTTTTGGAAACTCCTCTACCACCTCCATGGTCGTGAATTCCTGATCATATTCCATTCCAGATATGTATTCACAGATTTTCTAAGTCTTCTCATCTAATTGTGTCTTACTTGGGGCGAAGATAATGTCAAGGCATTTTTTCTGGATGAGAGTGGGAAGATTTTTGTGTAGCATATATTTGCATACACATTGGATTGACTTTCCAATTTTCCATTCGAAATACTGAATCCCTGACATTAACACATACCCTACTAGACTCTGACTAGTAATCCTAATATGTTGGAGAAAAATAACCCAAAAAGTATAGACCTACAAGCAGTTCAGAGGAGGCATGGTGTACAGTTGGACTTGCCTTTGGCATTATATAGGGTAAGAGTTATAAATCTAGTTATTTTTTTAAATAGTTCTCCACATATTTTTAAAGTTAAGAAATATGTGAATTCCTGTCTCCCTTACTCTGAAGCCTATTCAGCACCTGTATTTTTATATGCACGTTTATATTCCTACCTGTTACCACATGTACATTCTTGTGTGGTGTCTGAATTGGCAGATACAAATTGTGACAAGGGATCACTCCTCCTAAACGCTGTTAGAAGTGAAAATTCATTCTATGGGTGAGCTTCCTAATTTAACAACATTATACATAAATCCATGTTCAGTAAAATGAATTTATTTAGATCTGTGGATGATATGTAATTAATGGTGATTTTCAATTGGCATATAGTGCTACTTTTTAATGTCTGTGAGTTTGTGTGTTTGTGTGAGTGTATATATATATTTATATATATACAAATATATATATATATATATATATATATATATATATATATATATATATATATACATATATATATATATATTTATATATACACACTCCAGATTTTTCAAAGTATAAAATATATGTGTCTTATTTTACACTTCCTAAATTTTTCATATTCATGTATGTGCATTTATAATCATCTTTTCACAAGATTATTCTCAGAAATATTCACATACCCTACTCGACTCTGACTACTAATCCTAATATGATGGAGAAAAGTAACGCAAACAGAATATAAATACAAGCCGTTCAGAGCAGGCATGGTGTATTGTTGGACTTGCCATTTGCATGATTAACGATAGGTGTTATAAACCTAGTCAATTTTTAATTGAAATTGTTCTCCATGTGTTTTTAAAATTAACAAATATGTGAATTCCTGTCTCCCTTTGTTAATATCCTATTCACCCATGTATTTTTATATGCACTTATAGAATCCTACCTGGTATCACAGGCACATTTTTGTGAGGTGGCTGACTTGGCAGATACAAACGGTGAAAAAAGATCACTCCTCTTAAACGCTGTTGAAACTGAAAATTCAAACTATGGTTGAGCTCCCTGGTAGAACAACATTATACATAAATCCGTAATCTGTAAAATATATATTTTTTCATCTGTGGATGATATATGTTTAATAATGAATTTTGAATAGCATATATATTGCTACTTTTTAAATATCTCTGTGCTTTTGTCTATATACGTGTGTGTGTGTATATACATATATATATATAAATATATATATATATATATGTGTGTGTGTGTGTGTGTGTGTGTGTATATATATATGTATATATATATATATATATACATATATATATATATATATATATATATATATATATATATATAAACACTCTCCAGATTTTTCAAAATATGAAATATAGGTTTCTTATATACACTCCCTAAATTCATTCATGTTCATGGTCTTGGATTTATAATCAAATTTTCCCAAGGTTTTTCTGAGAAATATTCATCCACCTGAAAAACATATTTGTATCCTAGTACTGAACACTAAGTTGAATGAATGCTGCATACAAAAACTAATATTTCTACAGTAACTGACCCAGTTTAACATCAATTCAAGTAGATTCCAATGGGACAAGATTTGTATCTTGACGTTCATTTTTATTCAACACTGGAACATTAATATTTCTTTATATTATGGACATCATAGGATATATAATTCATCCACAAATTCACAAATTTATGGGCATTTGTTTCACTTTCAATCAATTCCTGCTTCACAACACATGTATTCTTCCAGGTGTCTTGACTGGTCTTTTCATGAGACTTCTTTCCAAACACATTATTTTTGATTTCCATAATCAAGTTTGAAGTAAAACTCACACACTCTTCATGATAAACCATAACCCTAATATTACCAATAGATGTATAACTCGTTTGAATGAATGTATGTATATCAATATAAAATTTCCTGTATATTTTCAGATATCACTTCAATCCATTATTTAAAGTTGAAACCAGTTATATTATTTATTCACAATATGGTCTATTCATGCATTATCTCTATATTCATAGACACAGGGTGCACCTATTTGTACCCCCAATACTAATTTATATGTCTTCAAAATACTGCAACCAGAAATGGTCAAAGAAATACTCATGTCACCTGATCTACATATACATTTTATTAGGGTAATATTCTGGACACAAAAAGCAAATGTCACACTTATGATTGTACCAAAGCCTAAATAGGAAGTGAGCATGGGTTACTAAAATATCCATGTTCAGGTTGCCTAATGCTCTCAAATATCTATCCTATTGGTGACTACATATTTGTTTCTTCCTAAGATTATATATTCAATCTCAAGCCTGTTGAAAATGTCTAATCCTATCACACACTTTATACTTTGCCTGATTTCCTAATGTTTCTATTGATATTTGCTTTCCTACATATTTTTCCCAGTTCATCACTGTGACCGACTCTTTACATGTGCTGACATTTACATTCACTCTCTAACCAAAACCCTATTGCTAAAGAACTTTTTGTACAAATCCTATACTCACTTTTCTACCTAAACCTACACTATCTTCCTAATCCTACCGACTATCCCTTTTTGACTGGATGTTCTCTTAGACATTCAATCAACCAAGGTACAAGGCCCTTTGCCATTGTATATTGATTTTTCTGAGACATCTTTGCAGAACATAGTTCAAAGCTAAGTATCCCACTCCAGTTCCCAGTCCCCTTCTGGGCTATATATCTTACCTAGAATTCTGTTTTCATACTTATATTAAACCTCTATATTTTTATAAATATCACAGGATCCCAATACCATTATTCATCCAGCAGAATGATTCCCAACCCAAATTGAACTGTTATTAACCCTAACCATACACTCTTCTCTAAATCTAACTTTAAAGAAGAGCAGGCACAGAGTTGGTCTTACAATACAGTAATGTAGGGAATCTTGCACCTGCTAAGAAGCTCAAAGGTCCAGGCAGATATGATCCCTGAAGAAGATGTAGGGAACTATGAAGGACCAAAGAGAGGAAAAGTCATCTACCATGGCAAAAAACCTGGTCAGGACGAAGGGATGTGTCAGAATCAGCCTCTGTCTTCTTAATGTAGAGAAGATGGACCAAAGCAGGCCTGTGTGGAGAGCTGTTCCCAGGTGCCTTTGGTTGATATAACGTTCTATCTTGTGAAATTGTCCCAGGAAATTGGGGCAGCCTCCATCTCATTTGACCCTTGGAAGTAACTGTTAGGACAAAGTGGTTGCCATGGCAGTGATCTCACTCAGTTCCTGAAGAAAGTGACCTCACCTAATTTCCTTGGTGATGGAACTCTCTGAATTTGGGATCCAGGAAGCCAGGCACCCAGAGGCAGTCCCAGTTCCAGTCCCAGTGGTCTCACTTGTTTAGATTTTCTAAGGACAGATTCTGTCTTTCTTGGTGAATATTGAAGTAAGTATGGCCAAAGGCCAGGAGAACTCTGAAGAGGGGCCTTTTCTGAGAAAGCAGGTAGTGGCTCACTGCTGGGTCCTGACAACTTCACAGAGTTGGCCAAAAAGACCAGATCTGAGACAGGAGAGGCCATTTTGGGGGAACATAATATGGCCCACCAGTCAGAGGACACTCCCAATAGTCACATACCTACTTGGGGGAAGGAGGTGCCTTTGTGGGTGTGGGTGTGAGTTTGTGGTTTTCTCTCATGTTCTAAGAAAAGGTAGGAAAGGCAGTTTGTTTGGTTTGGAATTGACTGTGTCTAGTAAGTCTTTTGACAATGCGAGTGTTTCTATGTCTGTGTATCCCACTGTGTCTGTGGTTGTAGACATTAGAAAAGAGAATGCATCAAAGGATGTGTCATATCAAGTAGAAAGCTTATCAGCATTCATCCTGCCCAATTTATGCATAGACTGTGGCTTGCCTTATAAATGTGCAATACCTACTATCTTCCTAAGTTCCTGTTTTCTTGCTGATTTCTGGCCACTCTCCAGAATAGGCTCATGGTTTTGTGTCCTCCTTATGTACCACCTCCAAGCTCTGTGACATGGCTATGTACTGGATAGCTGAAGGGTATGGCATCATCTCAGATAACTCAAATATCAGTGTGACCAGGAGAGTCTCAGTGGAGAAACCCTGCTTTGGGTCTTTTGCTTACTTATTTGTCTGTTGCCCTGAATGTCAGGAAGGTCTTTGCCTCAGGCCACCCCTTTGTGAAGCCTGAACAATAAAGTTTTCAAATGGAAATGAATGGGCATCACCTTGGGCTCTTTTCTTGATTTATTTGGAATGGGATGTGTCTGAATCAGCCTCCTGGCTCTGTGTGAGGCTGTGGCTGAGATTCTCAGCACCTGATGGGTCTAAAGAAAGATCTCATGAGCATCCAAAACCAAAATGGCCAAAAGAGCAGTCATTGTGGATGAAGTCTCTTGCCTTCCTCTGTAATGTTTCTGCCTCCATCAAGTGGAAGTAGGGATCCTTTGGGTCAAATTAGTTCTTCAAAACCCTGCAGAGTCTAGCACATAAGAGGTTGGGTTTTCTCATGACTACAGTTCACATAAAGAATCTAAATCCCACAGCCACTAGGCCACAAAATGGAGAAGTGGAGCAGTATTAACGGCAGGCCTATTTGATCACTCTTGGATCACAGGAAGGGACTCCGGCCTTTAGGCATATGAGGGGAAAGGGAGCATCTTTTGGACACTGTCTTGGGCTGTGCCCCTCATGGAAACCTCCAGCCAGAGGGTATGATGAGTGTCTATATGTAAGAAGATGAGGGCCATGTGGGAGTGTTTTGGTTTTTATTGTGGTCACTTGTGTGGCGGTTGGAAGAGATGAATTGGTCCACCTGGGATTAAACTCTGGTGTGATTCCCCTTAGAGACTGATTTCTGAAACTGACCTAAGAGAAGTATTGCAATGAATTTTGTTGGGATTTTAGGAGGCCACGCATGAGGGTAGCCGTTGGAAAATGAGTCTCGGACCTGGGTTGCTTTCCACAGAGCACTGGGAATCTCAGCCTCGATATCACATGATTTTATTCTGAAAGACTTGGCACCCATAGTTGCGAGTCAAAACAAACATGGACTTCACATTGTACACCTCAATGGGCCAGGCTTCATGTGAACTTTTCGCCACTCTTTGGGTCTTTGCGAAGCCTTGCCTGTGAGAGTTCTCAAGGGATTTTATTGAAATCAGCTTCCTCAACATTTAATGGTTCCTGAAAGAATTGAAACCCACAGTGCCTTCAACTTCATCCATGAAAAATGGTTACATAAATACAATGAAATGTTTGAAATTCCCATGAGTTGGTGGCTCTGGAGATCCTTTGAAAGTCATGTTTCTGAACATGAGTATACCAGAAGTTGCCTTGATTGACGGGGTTTCATGAAAATGGTATATAAAAAAGATGCCTGTAAGTTGGAGCCTGCTGAGTAGTGGACCTAGAGAAGGTGTGGGCAGGTGTGTGATAAAAAATCTGTGGTGGGGCCATGTGGATCTGCCATTCGCTTCCAAATGGATTATGACTGATATGGTGTAGACAGCAGACCCTTCAATGTAAAGGCATCTTTTAATATGGAGAGGTTTTAGGGCAATGTTCAAAATCAGGTTGCTACGCTCAAGGAGGGAAGCTTCTGGGATAAAAGCCAGGTTGGTGCATATTCCTGCAGATACTGACCCACCACACGTGACAGAACTCCCTCCAGCACTGTGTCCCAGTTGGACTCCTTGTTTCATGAAGCAAATACCAAACTCCCAGTGCAGCAGCAAGAAACACCACATAAAGTGGAGGATGACCAAGTGGCTTCACATTGCACACAAGGAGACACTTAGCCCCCAGTGGCCACAGTTTACCTACAAAGGGAGAATTCAGCAATGTTGCCTCATGTTCATTGGAAAATAAGTAAGCAGTCCTCCAGGTCACATAGATACAGACCCAGCTTTGATGGTCTCACTACAAAGGAAGCTAAAGCTCCTGACAACAACATATATTTCACGTGCCCAACCTCAGAAGGAGTTTCTTAAGAAGTTTTTAGGCCAGCAGAGCTCCATGTTTGTGGAGGGTTTACATTGTCTTTTCCTTTTGGAAACTCCTCTACAACCTACAAAGTTGTGAAAATTGATCAGTTTCCATTGCAGATATGCATTCACAGATTGTTCTAACTCCTCTTCTCTAATTGTGTCATACT
Source organism: Callospermophilus lateralis (assembly GCF_048772815.1). Taxonomy (NCBI): domain Eukaryota; kingdom Metazoa; phylum Chordata; class Mammalia; order Rodentia; family Sciuridae; genus Callospermophilus; species Callospermophilus lateralis. The sequence goes on along the minus strand of NC_135313.1, from coordinate 127,747,056 downwards.
TGGGGCGGAGGTAATGTCAAGGCATTGTTCTAGATTAGATTGGGAAGACTTTGGTGTAGCACATATTTGCATACACATTGGTTTCATTTTCCAAATTTCCATTTGAAATACTGAATACCTGATACTAACCCATAACATACTAGACTCTCAATACTAATCCTAATATGATGGAGAAAATAACCCAAACAGAATAGATATACAAGCAGTTAAGTTTAGGCCTGGTGTATATTTAGACTTGCCTTTTGCATTATATAGGGCTGTAGTTATAAATGTAGTCAATATTTAATTGAAATAAATGTAGTCAATATTTAATTGAAATAATTCTTCATGTGTTTTTAAAAGTAACAAATATGTGAATTCCTGTCTCCTTTCTCTGTAGCCTATTCATCACATGTATTTTTATATGCACTTATAGAATCCTACTTCGTATCACACGTACATTTTTGTGAGGTGGCTGACTTGGCAGACACAAATTGTGAGAAGAGATCACTCCTCCTAAACGCTGTTGGAAATAAAAATTCCACCTATAGGGGAGCTTCCTAGTTGAACAACATTATACATAAACTCATGATGAGTAAAATAAATATTTTTGCATCTGTGGATGATATATATTTAATGATGAATTTCGATTGATATTTATAGCTAATTTTTAATGTCTGTTTGTGTTTTATTTGTGTGTGTGTGTGTGTTTCTGTGTGTGTGTGTATATATATATATATATATATATATATATATATATATATATACTCTCCAGATTTTTAAAATATGAAATATTTGTGTCTTATATACACTCTCTAAATTCATTCATGTTCATGTATGTGGATTTATAATCAACTTTCCACAAGATTATTCTCAGAAATATTCATCCACCTGAACTACTTATTTGTTTCCTAGTACTGAAAACTAACTTCAGTGAATGGTGCATACAAAGCCTAATAATTCTACAGGAAATGACACACTCTAACATCAATGTAAGTAGATTCCTATGGGACATGATATGTAATTTGATGTTCATTTGTATTTAACAGTGGTACATTATTATTTCTTCAGTTTTGCACATCATAGGATATATATTTCATCCACAAGTTCAGAAATTTATAGGCATTTGTTTCAACTTTAATCATTTCCTGCTTCAGAACACATGTAATGTCACGGTTTCTTGACTGGTCTTTTCATGAGACTTCTTTACAAACACATTGTTTTCGATTTCCATAATCACTTTTGAAGGAAAACTCACACACTCTTCATGATAAACCAAAACACTAATATTACCATTAGATGAATAACTTGTTGGAATGAATGATTGTATATCCATATAAGATTTCTTGTAAATTTTCAGATATCAGTTCAACCCATTATTTAAAGTTGGAATAAGTTATATTATTTATTCACAGTATGGTCTATTCATGCTTTATCTCTATATTCATAGACATAGGCTACACCTCTTGGAACCCAAAATACTAATTTTACGTCTTCAATATATTGCTCCCAGAAATGGTGAGAGAAATACTTATGTCACCGGAAATATATATATATATATATATATATATATATATATATATATATATATATATATATATATATATACACACATTTTATCACAGTAATATTCTGGACAAAAAATGTAATTGTCACACTTATGATTGTACCAAAGCCTAAGTGGAAAGTGAACATGGATTACTAAAAACATCCAAGTCCAGGTTGCCTAATGCTCTCAAATGTCAATCTTATTGGTGACTACATATTTGTTTCTTCCTAAGATTATATATTCAACCTCAACCCTGTTGAAAATGTCTAATACTCTCACTCACTTTATAGTTTGCCTGATTTCATAATGTCTCTACTGATATCTTGTTTTCTACATATTTTCCCCAGTTCATCATAGTGACTGACTCTTCATATGTGCTGACATATACATTCACTCTCTAACAGAAACCATATTGCTAAAGAACTTTTCATCCAAAACATATTCTCACTCTTCTTCCTAAACCTACTGAGTATCTTCCTAATCCTACCGACTATCCCTTTTTGATCGGATGTTCTCTTCTACATTCAATTATCCAAGGTACAAGGTCCTATGCCATTGTATATCGAATTATCTGAGACATCTGTGCAGAACATAATTAAAAGCTAAAAATCCTAATCAAGGGCCCAATGTCCTTCTGGGTTTCAAATCATACCTATATTTCTGTTTTCATACTTATATTTCACCTCTATATTCTTGTAAATATCGCAGGTTCCCAATAACATTATTCATCACGCAGAATGATTCCTAATCCAAATCAAACATGTTATTTACCCTAAACATACACTGTTTCCTCAATCTTATTTTACAGAAGAGCACGGACAGAGTTGTTTTTACAATACAGGAAAGTAGGGGACCTTCCACCTGCTGAGAAACTCAAAGGTCCATGCAAAAATGATACCTGGAGAAGTTGTAGGCAGGAATGAAGGACCTGAGAGATCAAAAGTCATCTTCCATGGCAAACAATCTGGTCAGGATGAAGGGATGTGTCTGAATCAGCCACTCTCTTCTTATTGTGGAGAAGATGGACTAAACCAGGACTGTGTGGAGAGCTGTTCCCGGGTGCCTATGGTTGATATACCATTCTACTTGTGAAAGTGTCAGAGGAAGTTGCGGCAGCCTCCATCTCATGGGACCCTTGGAAGCAACTGTTAGGACAAAGGGGTTGCCAAGGCAGTGACCTCATTCACTTCCAAAGAAAGTGACATACCTTATTTCCTTGGTGATGGAACTCTCTTAACTTGGTATCCAAGAAGCCAAGCACCCAGAGGCAGTCCCAATCCCAGTCCCAGTGGGCTCACGTGTTTGGATTTACCAAGGACAGAGTCAGTCTTTCTTGGTACCTACTGATGTGAGGATGACCAAATGCCAGGAGAGCTCTGAAGAGGGACCTTTCCTGAGAAAGCAGGTAGTGGCTAACCACTTTTTCCTGACAACTTTACAGAGTTGGCCAAGGAAACCAGATCTGAGAGAGTACAGGGCATTTCGGGGGAACATAGTATGGCCCACCTGTCAGAGGACACTCCAGATAGTCACAGACCTACTTGGGGGAAGGAGGTGCCTTTGTGAGTGTGGGTTTGTGGTTTTGTCTCATATTCTGAGAATAGGTAGGAAAGGTGGTTTGTTTGGTTTGGAGTGAACTGTTTCTAGTAAGTCATTTGACTAGGTGAGTGTTTCTATGTCTTTGTATTCCACTGTGTGTGTGGTTGTAGACATGAGAAAAGACAATGCAACAATGGATGTGTTTTGTCTAGTAGAAAACTTCCCAGCATTCATCCTGCCAAATTTATGAGTGAACTGCAGCTTGCCTTATGGATGGGCAACACCTACTACCTTTGTAAAGTCTCAGTGGAGATACCCTGTTTTGGGCCTTTTGCTTACCTATTGTTCTGTTACCCTGAATGTCAGGAAGGTCTTTGCCTCAGGCCACCTTTTTGTGAAGCCTGAAAAAACAGTTGTCAAATGGAAATGATTGGGCTTCACATGTGGCTCTTTGCTTAATTGCTTTGGAAAAGGTTGTGTCTGATTGAGGCTCTCGGCCCTGTGTGAGGCTCTGGCTTAGATTCACAGGACCTGATGGATCTAAAGAAAGATCCCATGTGTGCATCCAAAATGCCAAAAAGTTCAGTCATTATGAATGAATTCTATTGCCTTCCTCTGTTAGGTTCCTGTAATCCATGAAGTGAGAATAGAGATCCTTTGGGTCAAATTAGTTCTTCAAATCTCTCCAGAGGTGCTTGTCTTTTCTCATGACTCCAATTCACATAAAGAATCTAAACCCCACAGTCAGAAGGCCTCAAATTGGAGAAGCAGCACAGTTAAGGGCAGGCCTATTTAATCACTCCTGGTTCACAGGAAGGGTGTCAAGGCCACCCTGATATTAGCCAAATGAGGGCCAAGCAAGCGTATTTTGGACACTGTCTTGGAATGTGCCCCTCATGGAAAGCTCCAGCCAGAGGTAATGAAGAGAGTATATGTGGAAGAACATGGGGACCATGAGGGAGTGTTTTGGTCTTAATTGTGATCATTTGTTTGGCGGTGTGAAGAAATGACTTGGTCAACCTGGGCTAGAACTCTGGTGTGATTCCCCTTATGGACTGCGTTCTAAAACTGAACTCAGAAAAGTATTGCAATGAATTGTGTTGGGATTTTAGGAGGCCACACATGAGAATCACCCTTGGAAACTGAGATCTAGGCCCAGGGTGGCTTGCCACAAAGTACTGGAAATCTCAACCAGGATATCACATGATTTTATTCTGAAAGACTTGGCAGCAATAGTTTAGAGTCAAAACACACATGGACTTCACATTGGAGACCTCAATGGGCCTGGCTTCATGTGACCTTTTGGCCACTCTTTGGGAAGCCTTGCCTGTGAAAGTTCTCCAGAGCTTTCTTTGAAATGAATTTCCTCAACTTTTAATGGTTCCTGAATGAATTGAAACCCACAGTGCCTCAAACTTCATCCTTGAAAAATGGCTAGATGAATACAATTAAATTTTTGAAATTCCCATGACCAGGTGGCACTGGAGAACCTTTGGATGTCCTGTTGCTGATCATGAGTGTACCAGACCATGCCTTGATTGACTGGGATTCATGAAGATGGTGTAGCACAGAGATACCAGTAAGTTGGAGACTGCTGAGTGGTGGGTTCAGAGCTGTGGTGTGCAGGTCTGTGAAAAAATATCTGTGGTGGGGCTATGTGGATGTCCCTTTGACTTCCAAATGGCTTGTGGCTGACATGGTGCAGCCAGCAGACCCTTATTTGTAAAGGCATCTTCTTATAGGGAGAGGTTTCAGGGCAATGTTCAGAATAAGGTTGCTATGGACAAGGAGAAAGCTATGTGGGATAGAAGCCTGTTTGGTGCATTCTCCTACAGACCTTGACACACCAAATGTGACAGAACTCCCATGAGCACTGTGTCGCAGTTGAACTCCTTGTATTTCATGAAGCAAATACAAAAATTCCAGTGCAGGATCAAGAAACACGATGGAAAGTGGAGGATGACCAAATGGCTTCACAGTCCACACGAGGATACACTTAGCAACCTGTGGCCACAGTTTACCTACAAAGAGAGAATTCGGCACTGCTGCCTCATGTTCATTGGACAATAAGAAACCAAGTCCTCCAGGTCACATAGATGCAGGGCCAGCTTTGATCTTCTCACTACAAAGGAACATAAATCTCCTGACAACAACATATATTTCTAGTGTCCAACCTCAAAGGCAATTTCTTAAGAAGTATTTAGTCCGGCAGAGCTCCATGTTTGTGGAGAGTTTACCCTGTCCATTAGTTTTGGAAATTCCTCTACCACCTCCAAGGTTGTGAACTCTTGATCATTTTCCTTTGCAGATATGTATTCACATATTTTCTAACTCTTCTCCTCTAATTGTGTCTTACTTGGGGCAAAGGTAATGTCAAGGCATTATTCTGGATGAGAGTGGGAAGATTTTTGTGTAGAATATATTTGCATACACATTGGATTCATTTTCCTATTTTCTATTCGAAATACTGAATTCCTGACACTAACCCATACCCTTTGCTTAATTGCTTTGGAAAGGGTTTTGTCTGTAGTGACTCTGACTACTAATCCTAATATGATGGAGAAAAATAACCCAAACAGAATAGAAATACAAGCAGTTCAGAAGAGGCATGGCATATATTTGGACTTGCCTTTTGCATGATAAAGTGTAGGTGTTATAAATCTAGTCAATTTTTAATTGAAATAGTTCTCCATGTGTTTTTCAAGTTATCAAATATCTGAATTCCTGTCTCCCTCTCTCTGTAGCCTATTCAGCACATGTATTTTTGTATGCACATATAGAATCCTACCTGGTATCACAAGTACATTTTTGTGAGGTGGCTGACTTGGCAGATAAAAATTGTGAGAAGAGGTCACTCCTCCCAAATACTGTTGGAACTGAAAATTCAATGTATGGGTGAGCTTCCTCGGTAAACAACATTATTCATAAATCTATCTTCAGTAAAATGAATATTTTGTATCTGTGTATGATGAATATTTCATGGTGATTTTCGATTGGCATATATATTGCTATTTTTAATGTCTCAGTGTTTGTGTGTTCATATCTATATCTATATCTATATCTATATCTATATCTATATATAGATATAGATATATATATATAGATATAGCTATATATAAAGATATATATATAGATATATTCTCCAGATTTTTCAAAATATGAAATGTGTCTTATTATACACTCCCTAAATTCATTCATATTCATGTATGTGGATTTATAATCAACTTTTCACAAGATTATTCTCAGAAATATTCATCCACCTGAAATACATCTTTGTTTCCTAGTACTGAAAACTAACTTCAGTGAACGGTGCATACAAATTCTAATATTTCTACAGGTACTGACCCAGATTAACATCAATTCAAGTAGATTCCTATGGGACATAATGTGTATTTTAACGTTCAAATTTGTTCAACACTGGTACAGTACTATTTATATTCAATTTATGCACATCATAGGATATATATTTCATCCACAAGTTAGCAAATATATAGGCATTAGTTTCACTTTCAATCACTTCCTGCTTCAGAACACTTGTATACCACCAGGTATCTTGTCTGGTCTTTTCATGAGACTTCTTTCGAAATACATTATTTTCAATTTCCATAATCACATTTGAAGCAAAACTCACACACTTTTCATGATAATCCATAACCGTAATATTACCATTAGATGTATAACGGGTAGGATTAAATGTATTATATCAATATAAGATTTCCTGTATATTTTCAGATATCAATTCAATTAATTATTTAAAGTTGGAACCAGTTATATTATTTATTCACAGTATGGTCAATTCATGTAATATCTCTATATTCATAGACACATGATACACCTATTTCTACCCCCAATACAAATTCATACATCTTCAATATATTGCTCCCAGAAATGGTGGAAGAAATACTCATGTCCCCTGATCTATATATACATTTTATTACAGTAATATTCTGGACACACAAAGCAAAGTTCACACTTATGATTGTACCAATGTAAAGGTCGGGCGAGCGTCGGAGGAAGAGACCATGAAGAGACTGTCTCATGCAACAGCAAAGGGTTTATTGGGGGTCCACCATGCTGGAGCTCAGAGCTCACTTTAATAGAGAAGAGAGCCCTGAGAACAGCTTAAGCAGAGATTATGTACTTTACTTGGTGAGGGCAGGGAGGGAATTTTATTGATGGGTTAGGTCGAGTGAGTGGTTTGAGTGTCAACGGGAGAGGGAGTACATTCAGTATTTTGGCAGTTGGTGACAGCACATTCTAGGAACAAGATTAGCAAACAGTTCTCAAGATTTCAACAGTGTTTTGTTAAGCATACACAAAAACAGGAAGTGACAAGTACCTATTTTATTAACCTTTCATTCTCCACGTCTTATTCTGGACTTTTAATAATAAAACTTATCATTGGTGGGCCTCACATTTAATGTCTGCTAGTGAGGTATATTGATGTCTGATTACCATAAGTTTAACTTATCAAATTTGAGCTTGTAGAAAAAAACTACACGATTGAGCAAACAGGGTCCTACAATTAGCAATAATATGAGGATTTTTAATGGACTGGCCAGGGCTGATAAAAGCATAGTTAACCAGAGGGACTGTGTGAACAAAGTCTCAAACCACCCTTTTTGTGCCTCTCTCTCTTGTTCATGCTCTTCAAGGCGTCTTCTTAATTTACTCATAGTTTTTTTTACAACTCCAATATGGTCAGCATAAAAACAACATTCTTCCCTCAATGCAGCAAAAAAGCCCCTTCTCTCATGAAGAGGAGGTCCAACCCTCGCCTGTTCTTTAAAACAAATTCAGAAAGAGAAGATAAATATTCCAATAAAGCTGCGATGGAGGTTTTTAATATCTTTAAGTTTTGGTCTATTGCTGCTTCTCATTGGGTCATTTGTTGTGTCCCATGTTCTAGGGCAGTGGTTCCTGTGCCCACCCCTGCAGCAACTCCTTTTCCTAATAGGATGGCTAATGGGAGAGATACAGGTTTCCAGCGGAACCGGGTTGTATGCCCCTCTATTTGATTTTTAAATGAACCTGCATCATGATGGAGAACTCTGGGTAACATCTGCAACATTACATAATTAATCACATCTGTTGACCATTTTACGAAAACATAAACAATGTTTAAGTATATAGAATTATGCTGCTGTAGGGACAGACAAGGCAAGGCACCTAAGATAGCACCGAAGACAGGGGAACAGACCTATTTGGTTGCAACCGGATTTTGAGAGCACTGATTCTGTTGTAATCAAATAATCACCTGCACCCCAAGTTTAGGTAGTTTCAGAATTTTGTACCCAAAATGTAAGGGAAGGGGCTAAGAAGTTCACAGTCTGCAGAAGTTCACAAAATAAGTTTTCGTTTCTGTTTTTTTGTACTCTGTTGTGGGCAAGTTAACATTTTAAGGACACCTGGAGGGGGAGAACTTTTTTGTTCTCTTTTTTTTCTCCCTGCCAGCGGTTACAATGGAGCCCAGTTCGTAACTTCTTTTTCTTAGAAATGTAGCCATCTCTGTGAAGCCCCAGCTGAAGGCCAGAGGCCTTGTTCACATGTTTTGTGAAAAACTAGTAAGGGGGTGTTTAGCTTAGGATTGATGATTTTTCCAGCCAGTGGCCAAGTAGAACAGGGCAACACGAAAAGGGGAAGTTTATATACATTGAACTCTTTTATAGGGACTCTTTGGCTGAAAGTCCTAAAGTCAGCCATGGTGAAGACTTCTGGAGAAGGTCAGTTAAGACATTTCCGTGGGCCTGGTACAGAGCGGGAAGACGGGGAAGGCGGGTCTGAGAGCAGCTCCTTGGGTCTGTGAATGAGGAAGGAGAGATGTAAAAGAATAATGGGAAAGGAGTTTGGAATTTTCCACACAACAAAAAGTTGAGCAGTAGAACAGGTAGTGCAGAGGGGAAGACGGGATTGAGTATCCCCAAAGGCCTGTGAGGAACTTTTAATTCTTAGTAACCTGTTTTCAGTGAAGACAAAGGAACTTTAAAGGCCATTTTCATTACATCTTGGGTAGGGTCTGAGGACTCTCCATAGCTGGTTTGAGCTTTGGGTTAGCTGGTAAGAGGACCTGGTGTTACCCGGTACAGGCACTGATAGGAGAAGAGAGGAGTGAGTGGGTGGATGGGTACCTCAGTACCTGCTACCTCAGCAAGAGGGCAATGGTCTGAGAACCGGCGGAGGTTTCGGTTTTTGATCTAGTAATTGGAGTGAAGAAATCAGGTTGCTGAAGTGGGAGTGACAGCATAGACTCTGGAGAAGAAAGCTGAGGGTGAGGATCTATTGGAGAAGCATAGTTCAGGATGTGAGCGAAGGAGGGAAAAGGCCTCCACATAGGAGAATTTCCTTTCACCCTTTTGAGCACTTGAAGAAGTTTAAAAGGTCATGCAGAATTTGAGCATATAGAGACCCCTCTGGGGGCCATCGGTTTTGGTTGTCTAATTGGTAATATGGCCAATGCTGTGTACTGAATTTGATGAGGAGTTTGGGTTTCACCAGGCAGCCCCTGTATGCTCACATCTCCATGACTTACAGAAGAAGTTGGCTTTTCCCCCACACAGCCGTGGGTGTTTGTGTCTTTGATAGTCCGGTGGGCAAACATAGTAATCTAGGATAGCCAACCTGAATCTGGCTCATGTGTACCTACATCCATAATGTTTTTTTCCATTATCTATGCTACGTAAGGGATTTAATGGAATTTTATTGGGATCCTCTTCATCAGGGATATCCCTATGAGAAAGACGTATATCCAGCTGACAAATGTCTGGGTAAGTAGATGGCCACCAGGTCCCTAAGGGGGCTGTATGCAAGATAGACCACACTTCTTGTACAGTAGGATTTGTGATCAGCCATCCCTGCTGAACAGTCTGATGAGGTTAAGGACTACTATTGGCTAAGGGGAGAGTCTATAGACTTATCCATATGGCGAATACACAATTTGAAATGGTTACCAGTCTTTTCCAGTTTCCAGCCAGAGTCTGGACAGGGCGCAGGCTTGAGATGAGAGGCATGGATCCAGGAAGTGATTCCGTCTACCTTTACCCCTGTAGATTTTATAAGTAGCACCTGGTATGGTCATTTCCAGTGGGGTTCCAGGAATGACACCTGATGTTGTCTTATGTAGACGAAGACTCTTACTTGATATCAATATGGTGTCCCCTCGTCCCCAGGTTGGTAGGTAGTGGCCAGCTGTTTTTACAGAAATTGTTGAGGTCTTTCAAGAGCTTTTAAGACTGTAAGGAAGGGGGTGTGGAAGGGATCATTAGGTCTCATAGTTGGGGTTAGGTCCCTTACTGGAGGAGGGAACATAGAGAACTTCATAGCGGGTGAGTTTATACAAAGAAACAGAGGGAATATGAGTATTTCTTGCATGAAACAGTGCATAAGGCAGGAGCATAGTCCAATGTTTTATGCCGATCTCTAAGCTTAATTTCGTTAAGGTCTTTTTAATGGTTCTAATTATTTTTTTAACTGTCCTGATCTCTGAGGTCTATAAGCACAATGTAACTTCCAATTAATCCCCAGCGTCCTGGCTAACCCCTGACTTACCAGGGCCATGAATCCCGGTCCATTATCAGAGCCTATTACCTTTGGCAGTCCGTATCTTGGAAAAATATCTTTCAGGATGTCCTTGACCACCATTTGTCCAGGTTTATTTTTTTGTTGTTGTTGTTGCTTTTTTTTGGTGGGGAAGGCTTCAATCCATCCTGAAAATGTATCTACAAAGACTTGTAGATATTTAAGTCAATACCTTGCTGGTTTAATTTCAGTAAAGTCCACTTCCAAGAATTGTCCTGGTCTGGTTCCTTGTAGGTGCTTTCCTGCAGGAAAATTGGAAGGGTAAGCAATAACCATGACAGACCTGACAGGCTTTTGTTACCCGTTCAGTTATTTCCTTCGCTTTGAGTTGGTAAGTGGAAAACTCTGTTCTTGATCCTTCAGGAATGCCTGCAGTTTCTTTGAACCAAGGTGAGTGAGTTGATGTACATTTTGAACGTAGTTTAGGGCTTTCTGAAAATGCAGGCTGGGCTCAGTGAAGTTGAAGATTTCAGTGTCAGGGTCCTTAGATATTATCAAAAGTTTGCTGGTGCTCAAGAGTCCATTGGAATTGGGCATCTCCCTTTAACAGCAGTTATAAAGGAGCAGCTAAGGACACAAACCCAGGTATCCATAACCTGCAAAAGCCAGCAGTCCCAAGAAACTCTCTGAGTTGTCTGCTGTTAGATGGGGGTGGTATCTGCTCAATGGATTGTTTTCTGGGCTCAGTGAGCCATCGTTTACCACCCCTAAGGGAATAGCCCAGGAAGATTAGTTCTGGATGGCAAATTTGGGCCTTTTTGCAGAAGCTCAATACCTGAGTTGAGCAAGCTCGAATAATAGTGCTTGGGTCCCAGACTCACAGTTTTCCTTGGTGTTGGCTTCCAGTAGCAGGTCATCCACATATTGAAGCAGGGTGACTTCAGGGTGCATAGTTCTGAAGTTGTTGAGATCGCTGTGGAGGGCTTCATCAAAGAGAGTGGGGGAGTTTTTGAACCCCTGTGGGAGTCTAGTCCAAGTTAGTTGAACAGAAGTTCCGGTTCCTGGGTCTACCCACTCGAAAAAAATAGCAACTGACTATCTTTATGCAGAGGCAAGCAAAAGAAAGCATCTTTTTAAGTCCAGAACAGTATACCATTTCCGCTCAGGGTTCAGAGTGCTAAGCAGATTGTACAGATTATGTACTGTGGGGTGAATGTCCTGCACTCTGTTGTGGATCTCTCTTAGGTCTTGAACGGAGAGATAGTCCCCAGTTCCTGGATTTTATTACTGGTAGCAGGGGAGTGTTCCAGTTGGAATGACAGGGCCTTAGGACCCCTAAGGCAAGATATTTCTGAATATGGCGCCTTATCCCATCTTTAGCTGTTTTGCTCAGAGAATATTTTTTGACATTGATTGGGGGGGCTGAAGTTTTTAACTCTACAGTTATTGGAGGTTGTTTCACGGCTAGGCCTTACCCACCAGTTTTTTTCCCAGGCATCTGCATAATCTGTTATCCATTTCTGGGGTAGTATGCCTTTGTGATCACTCTTAGGGGGTGTGACGAGTTGATGTTCATCTTCTACTGACATTTTTAAGCCATGACTATAGGAGGTTTTACTGTAGGATTTAGAAATTTCACTTGGGGGCCTTCAGGGTTAAAAGTTATTCTGGCCTGGATCTTGTTGAGCAGATCTCTGCCCATCAATGGGGCCCAGCATTCTAGGATTACTAGGAAGGAGTGATGGATTTTTCCTTTCCCCAGGTCCATGGTCCTCTTAGTTGTCTAAGCCCCATATTTAATGCCATTAGCCCCTTGAACTAGAGTCCTTCTATTTGATAGATGGCCCAATGTGTCCTTAAGGGCTGAGTATATTGCCCCTGTATCCACTTCAAAGTTTACTCCCCTCCGGCGAGTTCTTTGAGTTCTTTTGGCCGGGCCAGCTTCCTCCAGGAAAGGAAGGGCTGTGTGTGCCACGGGGTAGTCATCAGGAGGGCGCTGGGCTGGTCTAGATTCCTCCAATGGCTGAGAGGCTGAGTCACCAGCACGGGAATCACTTAGAAGGTGTTAGGGGTTGGGGGGTGAGGGCAGGGAATAAGGAGGGGGAGGAGAGTCCAGTAGAGTCTTGAGACTCAGGAAGAACAGAGGGTGGAGGAGGAGGAACAGAGGGTTTGAGAGATAAAATCATGGGGGAAGCAGTAGGAGCAGGACCAGGGACAATGAAAGGCTTCACCCAAGGAGGAGGAGATTTGCAGATGTCTTGCCAAATTAAGATATATGGCTGTTGATCTGGATGTCTATGTGGCCCCGCTGAAAGACAATATCTCTGAGTTTTCAAATTAGTTGGAAGTAGATAGATCCTTTGGGGGGCCATCCGACTCCAATGGTGGGTCATTCTGTGGCACAGAGAGTCATCCAGGTCCGGCGTTTTACTGAAAAAGGAAGATTCTGAGCCCTTAAGCAGACTTTGGTCCAGTGATCAAGGGTCAGGGACAGAGGCGTTGAAGTGCTCTGTCCCATATGAAAGATACACAAACAGTGAAAGCAATGACACACGACACAGACAAGACAATAAAGACAGGCAATGGACGTCCAATACTGAGACCAGGACTGAGTAGCCGGCAAAACCTGATGGGCTGGCAATACCGAATCCAAAACAAAATATCACTGAGTCGAGGAGACTATTGTTACTCGATTTCCCGAGTCCTCTGGGGCGTCCCCCAGGGACATGGCCTGTGGCTCTGTGACATGTGTGTCAGCCACCATCGGAGAGAGCTCACGCTCATCACCGATAGCCATTTTGCCCATCCCTAACCTGAAACCTGAAACCAGAAAGAGGCGCCTTACTTACCCTGAGAGGAGCCCATTGGGCGTCTTTCGTCCACCGCTGCTGGATCTCGCTGGGGAGCTCAAATGTAAAAGTCGGGTGAGCGTCAGAGGAAAAGACCACCAAGAGACTGTCTCATGCAACAGCAAAGGGTCCAGAATCCTGCGGCTCAGAGCTCACTTGAGTAGAGCACAGAGCCCTGAGAACAGCTTAAGGAGACCTTATATACATTCCTTGGAGAGGGCAGGGAGGGATGTTTATTGATGGGTCAGGGCGAGTGGGCGTTTTGCGTGTAAATGGTGAGGGAGTACATTTTGCAGTTTGGCATTTGGGGACAGCACATTCTGGGAACAAGATTAGCAAAAAGTTTTCAGGATTTCAACAGTGTTTTGTTAAGCATACAGAAAAACAGGAAGTGACAAGTATCTACTTTATTAACCTTTCACCAAAGCCTAAATGGAAAGTGAGCATGGATTACTAAAAACATTCATGTCCAGGTTGCCTAATGCTCTCAAATGTCAATTCTATTGGTGACTACATATTTGTTTCTTGCTAAGATTATATATTCAACCTCAACCCTGTTGAAAATGCCTAATCCTATGACCCTCTTAATACTTGCCTGATTTCCAAATGTCTCTATTGATATCTGCTTTCCTACATATTTTCCTCAGTTCATCATTGTGACTCACTCTTCACATGGACTAACATTAATATTCACTCTTTAACTGAAACCCTGTTGGTAAAGATCTTTGGTCCAAATCCTATACTCACTCTTCTTTCTAAACCTACTGACTATCTTCCTAATCCTAACGAATATCCTTTTGAGTGGAGCTTCTCTTCGACATTAATTCATCCAAGGTACAATGTCTTATGCCATTGTATATCGATGTATCTGAGACATTTGTTCAGAACATATTTCAACGCTAAGTATCACTATCAAGATCCCAATGCCCTTCTGAGCTTCCAATTTTAGCTAGATTTCTGTTTTCATACTTATATTTCATGTCTATATTCTTATAAATATCACGGATTACCAATACCATTATTCATCCCGCAAAATGATTCCTAACCCAAATCAAAACTCTTATTAACCCTAACCACACAGTGTTCCCTCAATCTAACTTGACAGAAGAGCAGGGACAGTGTTGGTCTTACGATACAGGAATGTAGGGGATCTTCCACCTACTTAGAACCTCAAAGGTCCATGCAGAAGTGATCCCTGGAGAAAATGTAGGCAGCTATGAAGGACATGAGAGAGCAAAAGTCATCTTCCATTGCAAACAATCTGGTCAGGATGAAGGGATGTGTCTGAATCAGCCTCTCTCTTCTTAATGTAGAGCAGATGGACCAAACCAGGCCTTTGTGGAGAGCTGTTCCTTGGTGCCTATGGTTGACATATCATTTTAACTTGTGAAAATGTCACAGGAAGTAGGGGCAGCCTCCATCTCATGGAACCCTTGGAAGCAACTGTTATGACAAAGTGGTTGCCAAGGAAGTGACTTCATTCAGTTCCTGAAAGAAGTGACCTACCTCATTTCCTTGGTGGTGGAACTCTCTAATCTTGGGATCCATTAAGCCAGGCACCCAGAGCCAATCCCAGTCCCAGTCCAAGTGGGCGCAATTGTTTGGTGTTACTAAGAACAGAGTCAGTCTTTCTTGGTACCTACTGATGTAAGGATGGCCAAATGCCAGGAGAGCTCTGAAGAGGGGCCTTTCCTGAGAAAGCGGGTAATGGCTCACCACAGGCTCCTGACAACTTCACAGAGTTGGCCAAGAAGACCAGATCTGAGAATAGATAGTTCATTTCGGGGGAACATAGTATGATCCACCAGTCAGAGGACACTCCGGATAGTTATAGACCAACGTGGATGAAGGAGGTGCCTTTTTGGGTGTGGCTGTGAATTTGTGGTTTTGTCTCATGTTCTGAGAATAGGTAGGAAAGGCGGTTTGTTTGTTTTGTAGTGGACTTTTTCTAGTAAGTTGTTTGACAAGGCGAGAGTTTCTATGTCTGGGTATCCCACTGTGTCCGTGATTGTAGACATTAGAAAAGAGAATGCATCAATGGATGTGGCCTGTCTAGTATAAAGGTCACAGCATTCATCCTTTCCAATTTATGAATGGACTGTGACTTGCCTTATGGATGGGCAACACCTACTATCTTACTACATTCCTGTTTTCTTCCTGAATTCTGGCCACTCTCTAGAATAGGCTCATGGTTTGTGTCCAAGATATGTACCACCTCCAAGATCTGTGACATGACCATGTACATGATAACTGAAGGGAATGGGAGGATCTCAGAAAACTCAGATATCAGTGTGACCAGTAATGTCTCAGTGGAGAAACCCTGCTTTTGGTCTTTTGCTTACTGAATTCTTGGGAAACGGCCTCTGAGGTTGGGCACTTGAAATATATGTTGTTTTCAGGAGCTTTAGCTTCCTTTCTAGTGAGAGCATCAAAGCTGTGTCTGAATCTATGTGACCTGGAGGACATGGTTTCTTATTTTACAAAAGACATGAAGCAGCAGTGCTGAATTCACTCTTTATAGGTAAACAGTGGCCACTTAAAGCTAAGTGTCTCCCCGTGTGGACTGTGAAGCCATTTGGTCATCCTCCACTTTTCGTGGTGTTTCTTGCTGCTGCACTGGGAGTTTGGTATTTGCTTCACGAAATACAATGAGTTCAACTGGGACCGAGTGCTGGACGATGTTCTGTCACTTGAGGTGGGTCAGTGTCTGCAGGAGAATGCACCAACCAGGCTTCTTTCCCACATAGCTTTCCCCATTTACCATGGGAACTTGATTCTGAACATGGCCCTGAAACCTCTCCATATAAAAACATACTTTTACATATATGGGTCTCCTGGCTCCACCATGTCACTCACAAGCAATATGGAAGCCAATGGCAGATCCACTTGGCCACAACACAATGTATTATTACACAACTGCACACCACGTCTCTAGGCCCACTACTCTGCAGGCTCTAACTTAATGGCATCACTGTTCTACACCATTTTCTTGAAACCCAGTCAATCAAAGAACTGTCTGGTACACTCTTGATCAGCAACAGGACATCGAAAGTTTCTCCAGTGCCACCTGGTCATGGGAACTTCAAAAATTTCATGGTATTTATCTAGCCATTTTTCAAAGATGAAGTTGGAGGCACTGTGGGTTTCAATTCATTCAGGAACCATTAAATGGTGAGGAAGATCATTTCCATGAAAGCTCTGGATAATGATCACAGGCAAGGTTTCCAAATGAGTAGCCAAAAGGTCACATGAAGCCAGGCCCGTAGATGTCTACAATGGGAGGTCCATGTGTGTTTTGACTCTCAACTATGGCTGCCAAGTGTTTCAGTATAAAATCATGTGATATCCTGGCTGAGATTCCCAGTGCTCTCTGGAAAGCCACCCTGGGAATAGATCTCAGTTTCCAAGGGCAACACTCATGCATGGCCTCCTAAAATCCCAATAAAATTCATGGCAATACTTCTCTGAGGTCAGTTTCAGAATGCAGTCTCGATGGGAAATCACACCAGAGTTCAAGCCCAGGTGAACCCAGTCATCTCTTCCAACCGCCACACAAATGACCACAATTAAAACCAAAACACTCCCGCATGACTCTAATCTTCTTCCTTATGAACACTCATCATCACCTCTGGCTGTATGTTTCCATGAGGGGTACAGTACAAGACAGTGTCCAACATACGCTCCCTTGCCCCTCATTTGCCTAAAGTCTGGGTGGCCTGGACACACTTCCTGTGAAACAGGAGTGATCAAATAGGCCTGCCCTAAATACTGCTCTGCTTCTCCAATTTGTGGCCTACTCACTGTCATGTATAGATTCTGTATGTGATTTGGAGTCAGGAGACAACTCAAGCACCTATCCGCTATCCTCTGCAGGGCTTTAGAGATCTCATTTGATCTAAAGGATCCCTATTGTCACTTGATGGAGGTCAGGAACCTTACTGAGGAAGGCGAGAGACTTCATCCACAAATACTGCACTTTTTGCCATTTTGGTTTAGGATGAACACATGGAATCTTTCTTTAGATCCATCAGGTGCTGAGAATCTAAGCCACAGCCTCACACAGGGCCAAGCAGCTGATTCAGACCCATCCCTTTCCTAAGCAATTAAGCAAGGAGCCACAGGCAATGTCCATTCATTTCCATTTAAAAACTGGTTTCTTCAGGCTTCACAAAGTGGCGGCCAGAGGCAAACACCTTCCTAACATTAAGGGCAACAGAAGAATAGGTAAGCAATAGGCCCAAATCAGGGTTTCCCAACTGAGACTTTCCTGGCCACACTGTTATCTGGGTTTTCTGATATGCTCCCATTCCCTTCAGCTATCCAGTACATGGCTATGTCAGAGAGATTGAAAGTGGTATATAAATTGGAAAAAAAAAAAAAAAACATGAGCCTATTCTGGAGAGTGGCCAGAATTCAGAAAGAAAACTGGAGCTTAGGAAGATAGTAGGTGTTGCCCATTCATAAGGCAAACCACAGTCCATTCATTAATTGGGCAGGATGAATACTGGGAAGCTTTCTACTAGACAGGACACATCCATTGATGCATTCTCTTTTCAAATGTCTACAACCACAGACACAGTGGGATACACAGATAGAAACCCTCACTTTGTCAAACGACTTTCTAGAAGCACTCCACTCCAAACCAAACAATCTGCCTTTCCTACCAATTCTCAGAACATGAGAAAAAAACCAAAAACTCACACCCACATGCACAAGCACCTCCTTCCTCCAAGTAGGTCTTTGATTATCCGGAGTTTCCTCTGACTGGTGGGCCATACTATGTTCCCCCGAAATGTCCTGTACTCTCTCAGATCTGGTTTCCTTGGCCAACTCTCTGAGGTGATCAGGAAAAAGTGGTGAGCCACTACCTGCTTTCTCAGGAAAGGTCCCTCTTCAGAGCTCTCCTTGTATTTGGCCATCCTCACATAAGTAGTTACCAAGAAAGACTGACTCTGTCCTTGGTAAATCCAAACAAGTGAGCCCACTGGGACTGGCACTGGGACTGCCTCTGGGTGCCTGGCTTCTTGGATACCAAGTTCAGAGAGTTCTATCACCAAGGAAATGAGGTATGTCACTTTCTTTGGAAGTAAATGAGGTCACTGCCTTGGTAACCCCTTTGTCCTAACAGTTTCTTCCAAGGGTCCCATGAGATGGAGTCTGCCCCAACTTCCTCTGACACTTTAACAAGTTAGAATTGTATATCAACCATAGGGACCCAGGAACAGCTCTCCACACAGGCTTGGATTGGTCCATCTTCTCTACATTAAGAAGAGAGAGGCTGATTCAGACACAACCCTTCATCCTGACCAGGTTGTTTGCCATGGAAGATGACTTTTGCTCTCTCAGTTCCTTCATTCCTTTCTACATGTTTTCCAGGGATAATTTCTGCATGGGCTTTTGAGGTTCTCAGCAGGTGGAAGATCACGTACATTCCTGTATTATAAGACCAACTCTGATCGTGCTCTTCTGTAAAGTTAGATTGAGGGAACAGTGTTTGGTTAGTGTTAATAGCATGTTCGATTTGGGTCAGGAATCATTTTGTGGGATGAATAATGGTACTTGGAACCTGCGATATTTACAAGAATATATAGGGTAAATATAAGTATGAAAACAGAAATCTAAGTAAGATTTGAAGCCCAGAAGGGCATTGGGCACTTGAGTGGGATATTTGTCTTTGAATTACGTTCTGTACAGTTGTCTCTGATAAATCGATATACAATGGCATAGGACCTTGTACCTTGGATGGTTGAATGTAGAAGAGAACATCCCGTCAAATAGGGATAGTCGGTAGGATTAGGATGATAGTCGGTAGGGTTAGGAAGAAGAGTTAGTATATGATTTGAACCACAAGTTCTTTCGCAAGAGGGTCTCCAGTAGAGAGTGAATGTAAATGTCAGCACATGTGAAGAGTCAGTCACAAAGATGAACTGGGGAAAATATGTAGGAAAGTAGATATCAAAAGAGACATTAGGAAATCAGGCAAAGTATAAAGTGAGTGATAGGCTTAGATACTTTCAATAGGCTTGAGGTTGAGCATATAATCTTAGGAGGAAAAAAATACGTAGTCACCAATAGAATTGACATTTGAGAGCATTAGGCAGCCTGGACATGGATGATTTTAATAATCCATGATCGCTTTCCATTTAGGATTTGGTACAATCAAAAATGTGACTTTGCATTTTGTGTCCAGAATATTACTGTGATAAAATGTATATGTACATCAGGTAACATGAGTATTTCTTCCACCATTTCTGGGAGCTATTTTTTTAAGATATATAAATTAGTATTGGGAGTACAAATAGGTGTGCCCTATGTCTATGAATATAGAGATAATGCATGAATAGACCATAGTGTGAATAAATAATATAACTGATTCCAACTTTAAATAATGGACTGAATTGATATCTGTAAATATACAGGAAATCTTATATTAATATACAATCATTCATTCCAACCCATTATACATCTAATGGTAATATGAGAATTATGGTTTATAATGAAGAGTGTGGGAGTTTTGTTCAAATTGTTTATGGAAGTCGAAAATAATGTGTTTGGAAAAAAGTCTCATGAAAAGACCAGTCAAGAAACCTGGAGGAATACATGTGCTTTGAAGCAGGAAGTGATTTTAAGTGAAACAAATGCCTATGAATTTGTAAACTTGTGGATGAAATATATATCCTATGATCTGCGTAACCTGAGGAAATAGTAATGCACCACTGCTTCATAAAAATGAACATCAAAATACACATCATGTCCTGTCCCATAGGAATCTACTTGCATTGATGTTAAAATGGGTCAGTTACTATAGAAATATTATGATTTCTATGCACCAGTCACTGAAGTTAGTTTTCAGTACTAGGAAGCAAATATGTATTTCAGGTGGATGAATATTTCTGAGAATAATATTGTGAAAAGTTGATTATAAACCCACATACATGAACATGAATGAATTTAGGGAGTGTATAATAAGACATATATATTTCACATTTTGAAAAATCTGGAGAGTATATATATATATATTTTACTGTAATTGGATTTATGTATAATCTTGTTCAACTAGGAAGCTCACACATAGATTGAATTTTCTGTCCCAGCAGTGTTTTGGAGGAGTGATCATTTTTCACAATTTGTATCTGCCAAGTCAGTCACCTCACAAGACTGTACGTGTAATACCAAGTAGGATACTATGTTGCATATAAAAATACATGTGCTGAATAGGCTACAGAGAAAAGGAGACAGGAATTCACATATTTGTTAACTTTAAAAACACATGGAGAACTATTTCAATTAAATATTGACTAGATTTATAACACCAAACCTTTATCATGCAAAAGGTAAGTCCAACTATATACAATGCCTCCTCTGAACTGCTAGTATTTCTATTCTGTTTGGGTTATTTTTCTCCATCATATTAGGATTAGTAGTCAGAGTCTAGTAGGGTATGTTTTAGTGTCAGGTTTTCAGTATTTCGAATGGAAAATTAGATAATGAATTCAATGTGTATGCAAATGTGTACTACAACAAATTCTTCCCACTCTCATGCAGCACAATGCTTTGATATTAGGTTTGCCCCAAGGAAGACACAATTAGAGGAGAAGAGTTAGAAATTCTCAGAGTACATTTCTGGAATGGAAACTGCTTTGGAGTTCACAACCTTGGTGGTGGTAGAGGATATCCAAAAGTAAGGGACAGGATTGATAGACCCATCCTGATCTTTTATTAAAATTGGGAGCCGTCTTGCAACAAAGCCATGAAAAGTTAATTTTGTCTTTACTATAAATTACTGCAAATTCTGAACCTGCTTGGAATGCCTGCTTGTTCCTTGAACTCACCCATGCCTGGATCTCTGAGCAGATAGAAGCCTTCTCTGAAACTTTAGTGACACATCATAAATTTTGGCCTTCCCTGGCCATACAACGTCCCTCTCTGAGGTTCTAATGGTCCTCATAATTTCTGATGTTGGGGCCAGTAGAAAAATATAAACTACCCTTAGCGTGATGCTTTTCAAAGTTCTGTTATCTGTAACCCCCCTTTTGTGTAACTTCCTGGGCTATATATCTGTTCTGTTGGAAAGGTGGGGTTGATGTCTTGTTCCCGCCGTTTTGGGAGGGAGAGGCAGCCTGGCCAGTTGAAATAATAAGCTTGCCTTAATTTGATTTTAATTGGAGTCAGTGGTCTTTTCTTGCATCCTGGTGTAACATTTTGGAGTTCCCCAGCGAGATGACCCTGCACGACCAGATCACAAGACCAAACTGTTGGAAATTCTGAAGCTGGCCTTCCCTTCAGGGCTCTGGGCTGGAGAGGGTGAGCAACTTGATATGTTCCAAGGACTTGGAATGAGCCTACGGTCCAGGGAGCACTGCAGTGAACCACCACACTAAAACTATTAGCACGCACCTGGTGGAGGAGGCCTCAATATGTAAGAGGCGCCTTTATAACATCTGATATCCGGTTAAGGGAGATCTCTTCTGATGACAGAGAGGTGGCCTGGGGAGGCTCACATATACTCCTGTCCAGGACAGTAATGAGAATCGTTCTGTCCTCTGTTCTGTTCTGTAGGGAATTCCTCTGGAAGGGTAGAGAGGTACCGACGGGTAAGCACGCGCTCCTACCCCGGAGCTTTAGCAAGACGTTGCATTGCTCCTAGGTTTTTCTGTTTCAACACTGGGTTACTGTATTTTTGTGTTTTGTTCTGTGTTCTATATGCTTATGGTTTGTTTGTTTTTGTGCATTTTGTTGTGTGATTTCTGTGGTAAAACTTAAGGATTTTGCACATGAAAATGGGTACTAAAGCAAGTAAGCCTGACACCCCTTTCACTATGTTTTAATGTAGTGTGATGAACTTTACCCCCCTTTGTTAAGCAGGATGAGAGAAGCCACTAGCTGGCTGCCTGGAGCAAAACCACTGCAGAGGGCAATGCCTGCAGGGGACCAAAGAACTGAGTATCTCCCAGGTTAACAGGTGAAACTCCTTTAAAACCCCTTGTCCTTCCAGATCAAGAGAGTCACAACCTTTGGGCATAGTCCCCTGTGTATCTCCATTGTTAGCAAAGCAATAAACCTCCCTTTTTTCTTTTTCTCAAAATCCTGTCCTCATTATTAAATTGGCATTAATTCGCTTCAAGATCAGGAACCCAACTTTGAGTTACAAATTTTGACACCCCCCATCACGGAACTTTTTTAGAGGTGACTACTGAAATGTTAGGAGATGGAACATGCTTGGGGTGGAACCTAACCAGAGGAGCTAATCCTTTAAGTAAATGGAGAGACTGAAGCACACCCAGCAGCTGCCGAATTCCTGTTGCTTCAGGGAATTCCCTCCTTTCTTCCATGCACTGTAAGAATTAGGTCACCTCTGTCTTGTTAAAAAAGAGAAAAAGAAAAAGGGGACCCTAAATGCAGTAAAGTCACCAGAAAGACTCTTGATTTTTACATTTCAGGTTGCTCCTCTTTGAAAACCTCTGGTCCACTTGTGGAGACATGTATGGTGCCACTGGTGTAGGAGATTTTTCTCTTATCTGCTCTGTTTTAAAAGATTCTGTCTGTCAGCCAGAGTCTGGAGCTCCTTTCTGTCTCTCTTGTGTCTTTGTTTCTGGCCCTTTAAAATATGTGCAATAATGTGTTGATATTATAAATTGTTTCTTGGAAATGATCTTAGCTGAATGTGTGTCTAACTGATGATGTTTCATTGTAACAATCTGGTATCTGAATGGATTTTTGAAGCATTGCACAGTCTTGATGTTAAAAGTCGGGTTTAGGTAATTGTTTAGTTTATGATTTCAGATAATTCATTCCAGAGAACTTAAATACTTAGGATGGAAAAGTAGAAAACTCTACTTCCATGTTGGCAAGTAACTTCCAAATCATTCAGGCTTTTTTTTCACGAATTTTGAATTGGGAAACCTGGGAAAATGTCACTGTGTGTACCAGTGCATTAATTTGGACAAGGATAGTAAATCATAGTTTGGTATCTTTTGACAAAACAAGATGTGAAGATATAAAATTTTGTAAATTGTATCTTAAACTTTTATCAGAATTTTCAACATGCTAACCTGAAAATTATGGTTAAAATGCCTTAGGCCTGAGGTGTCTGCTAAGAATAGCAGTTTTTTCCTCCTCCTTATATACCTAAGCTAGGACTTATGTGGAAATGCAAATGAAAGAAGCCTGCAAGCTCAGTAGGAGACAGATCTGAGGCCTAAGGTAAAAATAAAAATGGTAAATTGTATGGTATTTACTAATTACTGGCCAGTCATTTTTTTCTAAAACTTTATTTTTTTCCTTATTTTCTTTATTTTTTTGAGCTCATGATTTTGAACATACAGACCTAGGTTAATGTTTTTCTGATCAGTTCTATCATTGACCAACAGTGGAGTTTTTGAAATATTGCAATGGAGTTTTCACCTGCGAAAAGCTACAAGGGCTTTACTATTATTATGCGTGCACACTTTTGTTATGTGTTGTATGTCTCTCTCTATATATATGTCCTTATATATGAGATACAAAAATTAACATATATAAGGAGCACTCATAAAAAAAGAGCTCATAAAAACAAATTTTAAAAAATGGATCCAAAGATCTTTAATTCATGTGATTTAAATGGTTCAATTTAAATTGGATAAACAGATAACAATAAATGTCTTTAAATGGAAGCTCAAAAGTTTTTCTAGGTGTTCAAAAATCTAATAAAATATTAATGTCTACGAAAGGTCCAATATGCCTTGGTTCTAGGACTTTTCCTTCAACAAAAATGTTTTACATTGTTCAATGCAGTTGTCTAAGATTTTGATAAATAAGAAAATAAATTTGATATGGGATTACTCATTCATGAGTACCTTTGTTAGATATCTGATTGATTTACTAATGTCTGTATAAGTTTGCACTAAAGTCTGTATAAGTTTGTAAAAATCAGTCATATGTTAAAGACACAACAATTTTTGAAAAAATAAGTTTACCCATAACATTGTGTTTATTAAGTTTTATTTTTTCTAGAGCAAGCAAACATAAAAATTAAACAACTGATTAAATAAGAACTGTTATGTTAGAGCATTGCACTGCTATTTCTTTAAAAGCTGAACTTGCTTAATGTAGAAACAACAATGTAATTGTGATGCTGTTAATGTGCTCATATCTTCCTAGTATACAAGTCTATAAGGTAGAAACTTTAAAAGAGCATTATATCAAGCTGGGGTTCTGAAGTTGTAAGGTAAAAAAATATTTTGGGGATTTATTTACCTGTTATCAATAAGATATGTAAAGTTTTATGTTACTTTTTACATTGGGGAAATGTTTAAATGTATTTTTAAATTAATGAGAGCCTAATCTATGTAAAGGTTAAAAACCTTCAGCCTTTCTTTAATTCATGTTTTAAATGTAATATCATATGTTGTTAGCTAATGTTCATGTGACCTCAAACAATTTATGTAAACTTTGTAAAATGATATTTAAAAAAACAAAGATCACTTTAGAACTACAACATTTAAGATTTATAAAGAGCCCTACATTACCTGAGATAAGGCTCTGTGTCCCATCTTACTACATGTGAGAATGACTATGAAAGCAGTAGGTCAGATTTTATTTCATTTAAAGTTATGTTCAAAAGTTGTTTTTTTTTTTTCTGTCAAAATTACTAGGATCTCAAACACAGGATATAATGTATAACTCCGCCTAAAATTTCAAGGTAGATATTATGCAAACTAAGTTTTTTACTCTTGTTAATTTTATTTTGTAATTTCCTAATAAGTGATCTAAAGATTCCCTGTTAGTGTTTTACAGAAGTGTTTCTTTAAGAACACAACATGGGTTAATTTTAGATAATATGTAATCACCTACAAGACAGACAGAATAATACAGATCCCAATTAATAAAAAGATAAATAATTATAAAGTTATGGACATTAAAGCCCAGTACTATTAATATAAGGCTGTTAAAATTTATTTGCTGGATGTTTAAGATGAGGATTTAAAATTAAAATTAAATGAAAAGAGCAAAGAAAACAAATATTTGGCTCTTGCCCTCTGAGTCAATCTGAAACCAGGTAACAGGGGACTTTTCTAAAGAGCTTTGCAAATATGGGCCACATAACCTCCCCATCAGGGAAATTAATGAGACCACTGGAGAACAGAAAGCCAATCAGTGCATTTGCTATGAATAGGAGGGTCATCAGAGAAGGGAGACATCCTTGATGCTTCCGAGGGAAGCCACATGATCAAGAAAGACCTGGACCCACCTAGCGCAAATGACACTAGCAGAACTAAGAAGCTGTTCTCAAGTTTCCCCAGGAATGACTCCAATAAAATCTCAGCTGAATGTTAACAATAGATAGAAACAAAAGTCAGTTTGACTGCTTCATCTTAAATACTTAGCATAGACAGTTAAAACCAAAATACAGCCATTCCTGGGCATTTTAGATAATAATAATGATCATGGTGATGATGATGATGATGATGATGATAATAATAATAATAATAATAATAATAATAATAATAATAATAATATTTTAAGGAATAAACTTTATGTTAGCCTCCCAAAATAAGTAAAACTGTTGGCAACAAAGAAGGATTTTCAGACAGGAATGCCTGATAACTATAAAAAGAGACTATCAAGAGGAGCTGCCAGAGGCAGAAGTTTATAGTTTAAGGCCTACAGACATTTCTAAGCTAAATAGGTAGGCTTGGTGTTTGCTAGTACGATTATCCAGCCCTGAGTAATAGAATAAAAGGTTTCTCTATCAGACACAGTGGTCATACTATTAAAAGGATTTTGCGAGATCAGATGACATTAAATTATTAAACTGTATCTTATGGGAAAGGACAAATTTAACCCTAAAAGTTAAATTTTAAGTTGACAGTCCTGATAACTGGGGATATTAAAGAGTGGTGAGTGAACTTCAGTGACATGTTCCAGCTGCTGCAACATTTATTCAGTGCTCATAGTTTTCTTTTCTCTCATAGAATAACCCATCCCCAGAAGACTTTACAACCTGTTCTTCCCCAACGAGACTTCAAAATGAACTGAATTTTAAATGGCAACTCATTTCCCTTAACTGACTTCTAAAAGGCAACTCAGGTCCCTCACGCCGTGCGCCCTCACGTCACCCTCTCTCAGCTCAGAAGAAGCCAAGATGAGTGACTCCTCTCTTCTTACAACAATGGAGACAAAAAAAATAGACTATCAATATAAGTAATATATAAAGTCAGGTAAAATCAGGGAGACTGGTTTTTGGTGAGCTAAATATTTGGAGACTGTTACCTGAAGAATTAAAATTTCCTCAATGCTCTTCCCCTACCCTATCAAAGATTTGAAAGGGACACATAAGAAAAGGGGGGAATGATAGACCCAACCTGATCTTTTATTAAAATTGGGAGCCAACTTGCCACAAAGCCATGAAAATATAATTTTGGCTTTACTATAAATTACTGCAAATTCTGAACCTGCTTGGAATGCCTGTCCATGCCTTGAACTCACCCCTGCCTGGTTCTCTCACCAGATAGCAGCCCTCTCTGAAACTTTAGTGACACCTCATAAATATTGGCCATCCCTGGCCAGACAATGACCCACTCTGAGGTTCTAATGGTCCTCATAAATTCTGATGTTAGGGCTAGCAAAAAAAAAAATGTAAACTACCATTAGTGTGATGCTTGTCAGAGTTCTCTTATCTGTAACCCCCCTTTTGTGTAACTTTCTAGGCTATAAATCTGGGATATAGAAAAGTTGGGATTGCTGTCTTGTTCCCGCCGTTGCGGAGGGAGGGGCAGCCTAGCTGGTGGAAATAATAAGCTTGCATTAATTTGATTTTAATTGGAATCATTGTTCTTTTTTTACGTCCTGGTCTAACAGGTAAACACTCCACAAACATGGAGCTCTGCTGGCCTAAAGACTTCTTGAGAAACTGCTTCTGTGGTGGGCACTTAAAATATATGTTGTTGTCAGGAGCTTCAGCTTTCTTTCTAGTGAGACCATCAAAGCCGGGTCTGCATCAATGTGACTGGAGGACATGGTTTCTTATTTTCCAATGAACATGAGGCAGCAGTGCTGAATTCTCTCTTTGTAGGTAAACTGTGGCCACTGAAGGCTAAGTGTCTCCCCATGTGGACTGTGAAGCCATTTGGTCATTCTCCACTCTTTGTGGTGTTTCTTGGTGCTGCACTGGTAATTTGGTATTTGCTTCATGGAATACAAGGAGGTCAACTGGGACATAGTGCTGGAAGGAGTTGTTTCACGTGTGGTGGGTCAGGGCCTGCAGGAGAATGCACCAACCAGTGTTCTATCCCACATAGCTTGCCCCTTTGAAGATAGCAAAGTAATTCTGAACATTGACCTGAAACTAATCCATATAATAAAGATGCCTTTATATGGAGAGCTTTCAGACATATAAGGCATTCCTGGCTCTACCATGTCAGCCACAAGCCATTTGGAAGTCAATGCCAGATCCACATGGAACCATCACAGATGTTTTATCACACACCTGCACACCACAGCTCTGGGGCACTACTCAGCAGGCTCCAACATACTGGCATCTCTGTTCTACACCATTTTCATGAAACCAAGTTAATCAAGGCACTGTCTGGTACACTCATGATCATCAACAGGACATCCAAAGATTCTCCAGTGCCACATGGTCATGGGAATTTCAAAAATTTCATGGTATTTATCTAGCCATTTTTCAAGGATGAACTTGGAGATAATGTGGGTTTCAATTTATTCAGGAATCATTTAATGGTGAGGAAGCTCATTTTCAATGAAAGCTCTGGAGAACACTAACAGCAAGTCTTCCCAAAGAGTGGCCAAAAAGTCACATGAAGCCAGGCCCATTGAGGTCTACAATGTGAGGTCCATGTGTGTTTTGACTCTCATTGATGGCTGCCAAGTCTTTCAGAATAAAACCATGTTATATCCTGCCTGAGATTCACAGTGCTCTTTGGAAAGCAACCCTGGGCCTAGATCTCAGTTACCAAGGGCGACTTTCATGCGTGGCCTCCTACAATCCCAACAGAATTCATGGCAATTCTTTACTGAAGTCAGTTCCAGAACTCAGTCTCTAAGGGGAATCACACCAGAGTTCAAGCCCAGGTGGACCCTGTCATCTCTTCCAACCGACACACAAATGACCACAATTAAAACCAAAACACTCCCATATGGCCCTCATCTTCTTCCATGTAGACACCCATCATAACCTCTGACGGGATGTTTCCATGAGGGGTGCAGCCCAAGACAGTGTCCAAAATAAGCTCCCTTGCCCCTCATTTGACTAAAGTCAGCGTAGCCTGGACACCCTACCTGTGAACCCGGAGTGAACAAATAGGCCTGCCCTTAATACTGCTCTGCTTCTCCAGTTTGAGGCCTACTGACTCTCTGGTATAGATTCTTTATATGAATTGGAGTAATGAGAAAACCCAAGCACTTATGAGCTATCCTCTGCAGGGCTTTGAATAACTCATTTGACACAAAGGATCAATATTCTCACTTGATGGATGTCAGGAAGCTTACAGAGGAAAGGGGAGACTTAATCTACAATGACTGCTCTTTTGGCCATTTTGGTTTTGGAATCACACATGGAATCATTCTTTAGATCCATCATGTTCTGACAATCTAAATCACAGCCTCACACAGGGCCAAGAGGCTGATTCAGACACATCCCTTTCCAAAGCAATTAAGCAAAGAGCCACAGGTAATGCCCATTCATTTCCATTTGAAAAATGTTTTCTTCAGGCTTCACAAATGGATGGCCTGAGGCAAAGACCTTCCTGACATTCATGGCAACAGAACAATTGGTAAGCAAATGGCCAGGCATGGTTTCTCCACTGAGACTTTAATGGTCACACTGATATCTCTGTTTTCTGAGATGCTCCAATTCCCTTCAGCTTTCCAGTATAAGGCCATGTCACAGAGCTTGTAGGATGTACATATCTTGGACACAAAACCATGAGCCTATTCTGGAGCGTGGCCAGTATTCAGGAAGAAAACTGGATATTAGGAAGATAGTAGGTGTTTCCCATCCATAAGGCAAGCCAAACACCATTCATAAATTGGGCAGGATGAGTGTTGGGAAGCTTTCTACCAAACAGGACATATCCATCGATGAATCCTCTTTTCTAATGTTTACAACCACGAACACAGTTGGATACACAGACATAGAAACACTCGCTTTGTTAAACAACTTACTAGAAACAGTCCACACCAAACCAAAGAAATTGACTTTCCTAAATATTCTCAGAACATGAGACTAAACCACAAACTCACACCCACACCCACAAAGGCACCTCTTACCCCAAGTATATCTGTGACTATCCGGAGTGTTCCTCTGACTGGTGGGCCATAGTATGTTTCCAAGGAATGGACTTTCCTGTCTCAGATCTGGACTGCTTGGCCAACTCTGTGAAGTTGTCAGGAGTCATGGTTGAGCCACTACCTGCTTTCTCAGGAAAGGCCCCTGTTCGGATATATCCCAGCATTTGGCCATCCTCACATCAGTATCAAGAAAGACTGACTCTGTCTTTGGTAAATCAAACAAGTGAACCCACTGGGACTGGAACTGGGACTGGCTCTATGTGACTGGCTTTCTGGATCCCAAATTCAGAGAGTTCCATCACCAAGGAAATTAGTTTGGTCACTTCCTTCAGAAACTGAATGAGATCACTGCCTTGGCAACCACATTGTCCTAACAGTTGCTTCCAAGGGTCTCATGAGATGGCGGCTGCCCCAAGTTCCTGTGACACTTTAACAAATTAGAATGGTCTGTCAACCATATGCACCCGGGAAAAGCTCTCTACACCAACCTGGTTTGGTACATCTTCAATACAATAAGAAGCGAGAGGCTGAATCAGACGCATCCCTTCATCCTGACCAGGTTGTTTGCCATAGAAGATGACTTTTGCTCTCTCAGGTCCTTCATAGCTGCCTAAATTTTCTCCAGGGATGATTACTGCATGGACCTTTGAGGTTCTCAGCTGGTGGAAAACACCCTTTATTCCTGTATTGTAAGACCAACTCTGTCCTGCTCTTCTCTATAGTTAGATTGAGGGAACAGTGTATGGTTAGTGTTAATAACAGGTTCGATTTGGGTTAGGGATCATTCTGCGGGATGTATAATGGTATTGGGAACATCCGATATTTATAAGAATATATAGGTGTAATATAAGTATGAAAACAGAAAATTACATAAGATTTGAAGCCCATAAGGGCATTGGGTCGTTGATTGGGATACTTAGCTTTGAATTATGTTCTACACAGATGTCTCAGTCTAATCGATATACAATGGCATAGTACCGTGTACCTTGTCAAAGAGAACATCCAGTCAAAAAGGGATAGTTGGTAGGATAAAGAAGATAGTCGGTCTGTTTAGAAAGAAATGTGAGTAAATGATTTGGACCAAATGTTCTTTTGCAATAGGGTTTCGGGTAGAGAGTGAATGTAAATGTCAGCACATGTGAAGAGTCAGTCACAATGATGAACTGGGTAAAATATATAGGAAAGCAGATATCAGTAGAGACATTAGGAAATCAGACAAAGTATAAAGTGAGTGATAGGATTAGACATTTTCAACAGTATTGTGGTTGAATATATAATCTTAGGATGAAACCAATAGGTAGTCACCAATAGGATTGACATTTGAGAGCATTAGGCATCCTCTACATGGATTTTTTTAGTAATCCATACTCACATTCAATTTAGGCTTTGGAAAAATATAAGTGTGATCTTTGCATTTTTTATCCAGAATATAACTGTGATAAAATGTATGTGTAGATCGGGTGACATTAGTATTTCTTCCACCATTATGGGGAGCAATATTTTGAAAACTTATAAATTAATATTGGGGATACAAATAGTAGTACCCTGTGTCTATGAATATAGAGATAATGCATGAATAGTCCATACTGTGAATAAAAAATATAACTGGATACAACTTTAGAATTGGAATAAATTGATATCTGAAAATATACAGGAAATCTTATATTGATATACAATCATTCATTCCAACCAGTTATACATCTAATGGTAATATTAGGGTTATGGTTTATCATAAAAATTGTGTTAGTTTTGCTTCAAAATGATTATGGTAATCAAAAATAATGCGTTTGGAAGAAGTCTCTTGTTTAGTTCAGTCAAAAAAAAGGAGGAATACATGTGATCTGAAGCAGGAAGTGATTGAAAGTGTACCAAGTGCCTTTAAATTTTTGAACTGTGGATGAAATGTATTTTCTATGATGTCCATAAACTGAAGAAATAGTAATGTACCAGTGTTGAATAAAATTTAACATCCAAATAAACATCATGCCCCATTGGAATCTACTTGCATTGATGTTAAACTTGGTCAGCTACTGGAGAAATATAAGGATTTGTATGCACCATTCAGTGAAATGAGTTTTCAGTACTAGAAAACAAATATGTACTTGAGGTAGATGAATATTTCTGAAAATACTCTTGTGAAAAATTGATTATAAAACCACATACATGAAAATGAATGAATTGAGGGAGTGTATTATATGACACATATATTTCATATTTTGAAAAATCTAGAGAGTGTAGATTTTTCACAAAACACACAGAGATATTAAAAAGTAGCAATATATATGCCAATCAAAATTCATCATGAAATAAATTTCATACACAGATCCAAAAATATTTATTTCACTGAACATGGATCTATGTATAATGTTGTTCCACTAGGATGCTCACACATAGTTTAAATTTTCAGTTCCAACAGCGTTTAGGAGGAGTGATCTCTTCTCACAATTTGTATCTGCTAAGTCAGCCACCTCACAAGAATGTACGTGTGGTACCAGGTAGGATTCTATATGTGCATATAAAAATACATGTGCTGAATAGGCAACAGAGAAAGAGAGACAGGTATTCACATATTTGATACCTTTCAAAACACATGGAGAACTATTTCAATTAAAAATTGACCAGTTTTATAACACCTATCCTTTATCATGCAATTAGAGGAGAAGAGTTAGAAAATCTGTAATTACATATCTGGAATGTAAAATACTCAGGAGTTCAAAACCTTGGAAGTTGTAGAGGAGTTTTCAAAATAAAGGACAGGATAAACACTCCACATTCATGGAACCCTGCTGGCCTAAAGACTTCTTGAGATAATGCCTCTGAGGTTGGGCACTTGAAATATATGTTGTTGTCAGGAGATTTAGCTTCCTTTGTAGTGATACCATCAAAGATGGGTTTGCATTTATCTGACCTGGAGGACATGGTTTCTTATTTTCCATAGAACTGAGGCAGCAGTGCTGAATTCTCTCTTTGTAGGTAAACTGTGGCCATGGGGGCTAAGTGTCTCCCCGTCTTGACTGTGAAGCCAATTGCTCAACCTACAATTTTCTTGTTTTTTTTTTTGTTTTTTTTTTTTTTGCTGCACTGGAATTTTGGTATTTGCTTCATGAAATACAAGGAGTTAAACAGGGAAACAGTGCTGGAGCTAGTTCTGTCACGTTTGGAGGGTCAGGGTCTGCAGGAGAATTCACCAACCAGCCTTCAATCCAACATAGATTGCGCCCTTGTCCATAGCAAACTGATTCTTAACATTGCACTGTAACCTCTAAATATAACATGATGCCTTTACATATAAGGGTGTGATAGCTGCACCGTGTCAGCCACAAGCCATTTGGAAGTCAATGGCAGATCCACATTTCCCCACCACGGATCTTTTATCATACACCTGCACACCACAGCTCTGGGCTCACTTTTCAGCATTCTCCAGCTTACTGGCATCTCTGTTCTACACAATTTTCAAGAAACACAGTCAGTCAAGGCAGGGTATGGTACACTCATGATCAGCAACAAGACATCCAAAGGTTCTCCAGTGCCACCTGCTCAGGGGAATTTCAAAAATTTCATGATATTTACCAAGCCATTTTTTAAAGGATGAAGTAGTAGGCACTGTGGATTTCAATTCATTCAGGAACCATTAAATGTTGAGGAAGCTCATTTCAATGAAATCTCTAAAGGACTCCCACAGGTAAGGCTTCCAAAAGAGTGGCCAAAAGACACATATATTTCATATTTTGAAAAATCTGGAGAGTGTATATATATATATATATATATATATATATATATATATATATATACACACACACACACACACACACACACACACAAACACATACACACACACATTAAAAACTAGCAATGTATATGCCAATCGAAATTTATTGTTAAATATATATCATCCATGTATCCAAAATTATTCATTTAACTGAACATGGATTTATGTATAAAGTTCTTCAACTAGGAGGCTCACCCATAGGTTGAATTTTCAGTTCCAACAGAGTTTAGGAGGAGTGATCTCTTCTCACAATTTGTATCTGACAAGTCAGCCACCTCAGAAAAATGTACGTGTGATACAAGGTACGATCCTATATGTTCAAATAAAAATACATGTGTTGAATAGGATACAAATAAATTTGGGAGACAGGAATTCACATATTTGATACATTTGAAAACACATGAAGTACTCTTTCAACAAAAATTGACTAGATTTTTAACTCCGACCCTATATAATGAAAAAGGTAAGTCCAACTGTACACCATGCCTCCTCTGATTTGCTTGTATTTCTATTCTGTTTGAGTTATTTTTCTCCATCATATTTGGATTAGTATTCAGAGTCTAGTGGGGTATGGGTTATTGTCAGGGATTCAGTATTTTGAATGGAAAATTGGAAAATGAATCCAATGTGTATGCAAATATGTGCTACACAAAATTTTTCCCACTCTCAACCAGAACAATGCCTTGACATTACCTTGGCCCCAAGTAACACCTTTAGAGGAGATGAGTTAGAAAATCTGTGGATACATATCTGGAATTGAATATGCTCTGGAGTTTACGACCTTGGAGGTGGAAGAGGAGTTTCCAAAAGTAAGGGACAGGGTAAACACTCCACAAACATGGATCTCTGCTAGCCTAAAGACTTCTAGAGAAACTCGCTCTGAGGTTGGGCACTTGAAATATATGTTGTTGTCAGGAGCTTCAGCTTCCTTTGTAGTGAGACCATCAAAGCTGGGTCTGCATCTATGTGACATGGAGGACATGGTTTCTTATTTACCAATGAACATGAGGCAGCAGTGCTGAATTCTCTCTTTGTGGGTCAACTGTGGCCACTGGGGTCTAAGTTTCTCCCTGTGTGGACTGTGAAGCCATTTGGTCATCCTCCAATTTTTGTGATTTTTCTTGCTGCTGCACTGGGAGTTTGGTATTTGCTTCATGAAATACAAGGAGTTCAACTGGAACATAGTGCTGGAGGGAGTTCTGTCACGTGTGGTGGGACACTCTCTGCAGGAGAATGCACCAACCAGGCTCCTGTCCAACATAGCCTGCCCACTTGACCATGCAACATGATTCTGAACATTGCCCTGAAACCTATCCATATAACAAGATGCCTTTACATATAAGGGTCTGCTGGCTGCACCATGTCTGTCACAAGCCATTTGGAAGCCAATAGCAGATCCACATGAAATCACCACAGATGTTTTATCTCAACCTGCCCACCACTGCTCTAGGCCCACTATTCAGCAGGCTCCATCTTACTGGCAGCTCTGTTCTACACTGTTTTGGTGAAACCCAGTCAATCAAGGCTCTGTCTGGTATACTCACGATCAGCAACAGGATATCCAATGGTTCTCCATTGCCACGTGGTCATGGGATTTTCAAAAATGTCATGGTATTTATTGAGCCCATTTTTCAAGGATGAAGTTGGACGCACTGAGGGTTTCATTTAATTCATTTAATTCATTAACGAAAGCTCATTTCAATGAAGCTCTGGAGGACTCTCACAGGCAAGTCGTCCCAAAGAGTGGCCAAATGGTCACATAAATCCAGGCTCATTGAAGTCTACAATGTGAAGTCCATGTGTGTTTTGACTCTCAAATATGGCTGCCAAGTCGTACAAAATAATATCATGTGATATTCTGGCTGAGATTCCCAGTGCTCTGAAGAAAGTCCCCCTGGGCCTAGATCTCAGTTTCCAAGGGCGACTCTCATGTGTGGCCTCCTAATACCCCAACAAAATTCATGGCAATACTTCTCTGAGGTCAGTTCCAGAACGCAGTCTCTATTAGGAATAACACCAGAGTTCAAACCCAGGTGGACCCAGTCTTCTCTTCCCACCACCACACAAATGACCACAATTAAAACCAAAACACTCCCACATGGCCCTCATCTTCTTATATATTGGCACTCATTAAAACTCTGGCTGGAGGTGTCTATGAGGGGCTTAGCCCAAGACAGTGTCCAAAAAAAGTTCCCATGCCCCTTATTTTCCTAAAGTCAGGGTGGACTGGACACGCTTCCTGTGAACCAGGAGTGATCAAATAGGCCTGCCATTAATACTGCTCCGCTTCTACTATTTGAGGCCTACTGACTGTGAGTTTTAGATTCTTTATGTGAATTGTTGTCATGAGAAAACCCAAGCACCTATGGGCTAACCTCTGCAGGGCTTTGAAGAATTCACCTGACAAAAAGGATCCCTATTCTCACATAATGGAAGTCAGGAACCTTACAGAGGAAGGTGAGAGACTCTACCCACAATGACTGCTCTTTTGGCCATGTTGGTTTTGGATGCACACATGGGATTTTTCTTTAGATCCATCATATGCTGCAAGTCTATACCACAGCCTCACACAGGGCCAAGAGGGTGATTCAGACACATCCCTTTCCAAAGTAATTAAGCAGGTGATGCCCAGTCATTTCCATTTGAGAACTGTTTTCTTCAGGCTTCACAAAGGGGTGGCCTGAACCAAAGACATTCCTGACATTCAGGGCAACAGAACAATAGGTAAACAAAAGGCCCAAAGCAGGGTTTCACCACTGAGACATTCTTGGTTACACTGATATCTCAGTTTTCGGAGATGCTCCACATTCCCTTCAGCTCTCAAGTACATGGCCTTGTCACAGAGCTTGGAGGTGGTACATATTCTGGACACAAAACCATGAGCCTATTCTGGAGTGTAAGCAGAATTCAGGAAGAAAACAGAAACTTAGGAAGATAGCAGGTGTTGCCCATCCTTAAGGCAAGCTGCAGTACATTCATAAATTGCACAGGATGAATGCTGGGAAGCTTTCTACTAGATAGGACTCATCCATTGATGCATTCTCTTTTGTAATGTCTACAACAATGGATACAGTGGGATACACAGACATAGAAACATTTGCCTCGTCAAATGACTTACTATAAACAGTTCACTCCAAACAAAACAAACCGCCTTTCCTACCTATTGTCAGAACATGAGACAAAACCACAAACACACACTTATTCTCACAAAGACGCCTCCTTCCGCCAAGTAGGTCTGTGACTATCTGGAGTATCCTCTGACTGGTGGGCCATACTCTGTTTTCCAAAAAACGCTTGTCCTTTCTCAGATCTGGTCTCCTTGGCCAACACTGTGAAATTTTCAGAAGCCAGTGGTGAGCCACTACCTGCTTTCTCAGGAAAGGCCCCTCTTCAGAGCTTTCCTGGCATTTGGCCATCCTAACATCAGTAGTTACCAAGAAAGGCTGACTCTGTCCTTGGTAAATCCAAACAAGTGAGACCACTGGGACTGGAACTGGGACTGACTATGGGTTCCTGGCTTCCTGGAATCCTAAGTCAGAGAGTTCCCTCACCAAGGAACTCCAGTCAGGTCACCTGCACACCACTTCTCTAGCCCCACTTCTCAAAATACATGGATAACTATTTCAATTAAAAATTAACGAATTTTATAACACCTACCTTTTATCATTCAAAAAGCAAGTCCAACTATACAACATGCCTCCTCTGAACTCCTTGTATTTCAATTCTGTTTGGGTTATTTTTCTTCATCATATTAGGATTAGTAGGCAGAGTCTAGTGGGGTGTGTTAAGCCATTGTTGTAGATTGTGGCCGCCATTAGAAGATGGCGCCGGGTTCCACTGTGGCCTGTGATAAACAAATTCTTTTGTGGAGAGTTGGCACGCTATCCCTTGCCACCCTATAAGAAAGATCCACGCGGCGGCTTAAGATTGGTACGTGGGAGGCTTTATTAGGCTGTGCTTGGGCGCTCGGGGGTAGAGAGAGAGGAAGGTCACTAAAAGATACTTTAATCAAGGCCTGAATAAACTGCTGAAAGAAGATTCCTGAGTTGCGTCTTCCTTGCGGGCAAGGGGTCACGACAAGTGGTGCTGAAAACCCGGGAACCAGAACTTTCAGCAGTCAGGAGTGGTGCACCAGTTAGTCCCAGGTAAGTGGGACCCATGGTCAAAGCAGAGATCAGTCCTAGATAATTGGGACCCGCTATCAAAGCGGAGATCAGTCCTAGATAATTGGGACCCGCTATCAAAGCGGAGATGAGTCCTAGGTAATTGGGACCCGCTATCAAAGCGGCAGCTCCTCTGTAAAGCCAGAGAGAGCATTATATCTTATTGCAGCTGCACTGTATACTTTCGCTCTTACTTTCACTTTTGTTTTTTGTGTGTCTTTTGTTGTGTCATGGGTGCCGTATCTTCAAGTCCGCTTCTCCTGGCCCTAGATAACCTGTTACGTTCCAAGGGCCTAAAAGTGAAACGTAGTACTTTACAGAGATTTTTAGACAGATATTGCTGCACCGTGGTTTCCGTTCTGGGGCAGCTTTACTCTGCCTAGCTGGGATAAGTTAGGCACAGATCTTGACTTTGCTTCTGAGCAGGGCATATTAGAGGGTGGGGTGATACCCCTTTGGAAGATGATCCGTAGTTGCCTCGCAGATGGCAGATGTCAGGAAGCACTTACTAAAGGACAAGAAGTTTTAGAGCAATTACATGAAGAAAGATCAGAAATGGCAGGCAGTGAGGTATTTCAGGAGGGTGGGAGTGTGCGGAGCGAGAAACAGGAGAGGAAACAATTATCTCCGGCAGGCAGTGACGTATTTCAGGAGGATGGCAGTGTGCGGAGCGAGAAACAGGGGAGGAGGCGATTGTCTCTGGCACGGAGTGAGATATTTCAGGAGGAAGGGAATGTGCAGAGCGAGAAACAGGGGAGGAAACGCTTGTATCCAGATCTCAGTACACTGTGCACACTCCCATGCAAAAGTGGGTCAGAAGAGGAGGACGATGAGGAGGAGGAGCTCGGGAGATTGTCTCAGCAGCTAGGGAGTCTAACTATGGGAGAAGGGAACAAAAATAAACAGGAGCTCAGAAAGAAGAAGAAAAAAAAAAAGAAAAAAGAAAAAAAAATGATCCTCCGGACCCGCCGCCGTACGGTGGGGGTGTTTCGAGGAGAGCTTTCCATGCCCAAACATAGAGGGGGCTGTTAACATTTTTACTGATGGTTATAAGTCTGGAATGGGAGCTTATGTAATTAATGACTCTCCCCCTATCCAGCATCAATTTGCTCCTGGAAATCCACAATGGGTAGAACTACAAATTGTTATTGAAGTTTTTAAACAGTGTTCTTTTCCTTTTAATCTTATTTCGGACTCCAGCTATGTGGTACAAGCACTAAAAGTCCTGGAGGCCGTGGGAACTATTAGTGATGCCCACAATGTGTCTGTTTACTTTACTCAGCTTCAACAACTTATCTCTAACCGCACTGCTTCTTTTTATCCAATGCACATCAGGGCTCACACCTCTCTTCCTGGTCCGTTATCCCAGGGGAATGCCTGTGCGGACTTAGCCACTAGAGGTCAATTGATATGCTTGGCTTCCTCCTTAGAGGGGGCTAAGTTGTTTCACCAAAACTTCCATGTTAATGCATTAACGCTGCGCAGGCGTTTTTCCATCTCAACAGCGGATGCTCGGCAGATAGTATTGGAATGTCCCCATTGTGTCACATTTCTTCATCCCCCTAATTATGGAGTAAACCCACGGGGATTAAAGCCATTGATTGTTTGGCAAATGGATGTGACACATATACCTGACTTTGGTAACCTTATGTATGTGCATGTTTCCGTTGATACGTGCTCTGGAATTATCCATGCTTCTGCTTTATCGGGAGAAAAGGCACGTAATGTCATTACTCACTGTTTAGAGGCATGGGCAGCATGGGGTGCACCTGCATCCCTTAAGACTGATAATGGACCTGCTTATACTGGCAGACAATTTACAGCTTTTGTTCTACTATGGGAGTGCAACTTACTCATGGTTTGCCTTATAATCCTCAAGGACAAGGCATTGTTGAGCGTGCTCATTGCACCTTAAAGGAAACTTTACAAAAACAGAAAGGGGGAATATGAGCTGAACACACTCCTAAAGAACGCCTGTCCTTAGCTCTCTTTACCATTAATTTTTTTAATTTGGATATTCATGGTTGCTCTGCGGCCGATAGGCATGTGTCCCCTCAGCCCTCTGTGATTGGCTATGTTAAGTGGAAGGATGTTCTTACGGGCCAATGGAACGGCCCTGACCCCGTGCTGACATGGGCACGAGGATCTGTATGTGTTTTTCCCCAGGATCGTACGGAACCTTTGTGGGTCCCTGAACGCTTGACAAGAAGAGTCTCGACATCAACTGACCAGCAACAAGAGATACCACAACAATCCTGTGATGAGGATCTTCATTCTGCTAAGTGCTCTGGCTCTGATGCTGGTGCCGATGGCACAGGCGACACCAATGCAGTGGTGGGCAGTGGCACGGGCATGGCCAATGCCGATGCCGGTTCATGGTAATTCTAGTGTCCTCCCCACTCTTTTTTTAACCTCATGTGAGATGTCTGTTCCCTGTGCCTCCCCTAGAGGGGACATGGAGAGAATTTTTAATCAATCTCAAGTTAATCTCACAGGAGTTTTTTGTTTCAGCCTTAGAAACGCTAATTGCATTAGCCTTAAGACCAAAAATTTGACTAACTGGGAGGACCCATTGCAGTCCAATCAGGTCTCAGGAAGCATTATCAGTGATGTATTGAGCAAGGTAGCTTCGGGGAAACAATCAGGCTCAGAGACCCCCGCAAACAGCAGCTCTCCTCTTAACATAACTACCTTGGCTATTATCTCCGAGGTACTAATCCCAGTGCCTCCTTCTTCTAGTAGTATTTATAATGCCACTCATTTCAAGGCCTCTCCTTACTGTTCCCCTAATCTTGGTTTCCCCCCAACATTTACGCCTTGTCAGGATCATTCTTGGGAGAAACATCAAGTTGCTAAATGTTTCTCCCTTTCCCCCTCTCTTAAGAGGTATGTTTATAACTTTAACAATAGTGCCAGCTCCTCTACAGGAGTAGGTTGGTCCTGGTTTCAATGGCTGATTTCCAATGAAAAGGGGGCTTCAGCCGATATTTCTGCACTGGCTCAGTTGCTAGGAGCCAAAAGTTGGCTGGCTAATATTTCTGGTACTGTTAGGGAAAGTGAACAAGGCAATAGACTTACAGCTGTTTCATTCAACTCTCTGTTGTATAATGCCACATTGCCTCCTGCAATGGTCTGTGTCCAGTCCCCCTTCTTATTCCTTTTGACTAAGGCCACCTCATCGGGGATGCTGGATTGTTCTCATACTACCTGTCTCTTATCTGAGTGTTGGAATGGTTCCTGGACTGTAACAGTGATTATGAAAATTCCAACTTTTGTCCCAATCCCGGTCACTGCGGATCCTGATATATTCCCTATTGTTGAGCTACTTAGAGTCCGCAGAGATTTTGGAATCACAGCGGCTATAGTGACAGCCGTGGCGATATCTGCTGCTACAGCGGTTACGGCCGGAGTGGCTATGGCCAATCAAGTACAAACTGCTGCCACCATTAATCAAGTTGTCCAACAAACTTCCACCATACTTGAATCCCAAAATACAATTAATCAACATATTTTGTCAGGGATTTTAGCTGCCAACCAAAGAATAGATTTACTCCAAGCTCAGGTAGAAGAATTGGCTGACTTAGTGCTTTTGGGTTGTGTTGACCAACGTGCACATTTATGCATAACCTCTGTCAGATTTAATGATTCCAGGAATGCTTCCCACACCATTGGCGAATATTTGGCTGGAAATTTGTCCATGGAAGCGGAAGACATGATCCAGTCTCAACTAACCCAGATAACTATCTTGAATAACACCCGTGTTGATCCCGTGACTTTGGGTCAATTCACCAATTGGATATCTTCTGCCTTTTTCCTTTTTTAAAGAGTGGGAGGGGGTAGGCATTTTTGGTGCAATGTGTTGCTTCGGTATGTTTCTCTGTTTATGGTTTCTCTGTCTCCTTAAGGCCCGCAATGCTCACGATAAGGCTATGATCATCCAAGCTCTTGCAGCTTTAAAAAATGGCAATTCACCTCAAGTCTGGCTTGCGCAGATTAAACAGTAAATCTTTGACATGGCCATTGCACCCCAAGTTAATTTCACATTGCACTGGGATTGGCATGTCCTCTTTCTCATTCTCCCCCAGTACTGAATAGCCCTTGCACTCTGCAGGTCTTGTTACCATTGCACACAGATGGGTTTTAGGACTGGTCTTTCTTCTCGGCTACAGACTCTTTACTTTCCTCTGGGTCTTAGGGATTGTGTTGCCAACTAAAAATTTGTTATGTTACCAGGCTACCTGTGTTGCCCTACTTCTCGCCGTCGTCACGATGCAGGATGCGAGGCAAAGTACTGCACTTGAGTGATCCCTCAACGTACCTGAAGGAAAGCATGTCCTATTGCATGCGGGTTTGACGTCCACACCCCCGCCCTACGAAAAAAGGCGTCGGCTGATATGGGGTCAGGTCTGGGGAAGGCGCCTCCTTAGGACTGAACCATACATTGCAGCCGCTTCTGCACAGTGGGATAGGACCTCTACTTTCGCCTGCATTGTTTTATAAAATAGAAGGGGGAAATGTGGTAAGCCATTGTTGTAGATTGTGGCCGCCATTAGAAGATGGCACCGGCTTCCACTGTGGCCTGTGATAAACAAATTCTTTTGTGGAGAGTTGGCACGCTATCCCTTGCCACCCTATAAGAAAGATCCACGCGGCGGCTTAAGATTGGTACGTGGGAGGCTTTATTAGGCTGTGCTTGGGCGCTCGGGGGTAGAGAGAGAGGAAGGTCACTAAAAGATACTTTAATCAAGGCCTGAATAAACTGCTGAAAGAAGATTCCTGAGTTGCGTCTTCCTTGCGGGCAAGGGGTCGCGACAGTGGGGTATGGGTTAGTGTCAGGGATTCAGTATTTTGAAAGGAACATGGGGAAATTAATCCAATGTGTTTGCAAATATGTGCTACACAAAAGTCTTCCAACACTCAATCAGAACAATGCCTTGACATTACCTTCGCCACAAGTAAGACACAATGAGAGGAGAAGAGTTAGAAAATCTGTGAATACATATCTGGAAAGAAAAATATTCAGGAGTTCACAACCTTGGAGGTGGTAGAGGAGTTTCAAAAAGTAAGGGACAGGGTAAAAACTCCACAACCATGAAGCTCTGCTGGCCTAAAGACTTCTGAAGAAACTGCCTCTGAGGTTGGGCACTTGAAATATATGTTGTTGTCAGAAGCTTTACTTCCTTTGTAGTGAGACCATCAAAGCTGGGTCTGCATCTATGTGACCTGAAGGACATGGATTCTTATATTCCAATGAACATGTGGCACCAGTGCTGAATTCTCTCTTTGTAGGTAAACTGTTGCCACTGGGGGCTAAGTGTCTCCCTGTGTAGACTGTGAAGCCATTTGGTCATCCTCCACTTTTCGTGTTGTTTCTTGCTCCTGCACTGGGAGTTTGGTATTTCCTTCGTGAAATACAAGGGGTTCAACTGAGAAACAGTGCTGGAGGGAGTTATGTCACCTGTGGTGGGTCAGCGTCTGCAGGAGAATTCAACAACCAGGCTTCTATCCCACATTGCTTGCTCCCTTGACCATAACAACCTGATTCTGAACATTGCCC
The DNA here is from genome assembly GCF_048772815.1 of Callospermophilus lateralis. Lineage (NCBI taxonomy): Eukaryota > Metazoa > Chordata > Mammalia > Rodentia > Sciuridae > Callospermophilus > Callospermophilus lateralis. Next base: position 127,703,846 of record NC_135313.1, on the reverse strand, counting down.
TGGTATTCTCCATATAACAAGGTGCCTTTACATACATGGGTCAGCTGGCTGCACCATGTCAGTCACAAGCCATTTGGAAGCCATTGACAGATCCACATGAAAAAAAAAAAAAACAGATGTTTTATCACACACCTTCACACCACTTCTGTAGGCCCACTACTCTGCAGGCTCCAACTTAATGTCATCTCCGTTCTATACCATTTTCATGTAACCCAGTCAATCAAGGCACTGTCTGGTACACTCATGATCAGCAACAGGACATCCAAAGGTTCTCCAGTGCCACCTGGTCATGGCAATTTCAAAAAATTCATGCTATTTATCTAGCCATTTTTCAAGGATGAATTTAGAGGCACTTTGGGTTTCAATTCATTCAGGAACCATTAAATGTTGAGGAAGCTCATTTCAATGAAAGGTCTGGAGAACTCTTGTAAGGGTCAGGTGAAGCGTCAGAGAAAGAGACCACCAAGTGACCACTCATGCAATTTGCAGAAGGGGATTTATTGAACCAGCATGCTGGGGCTCTGTGCCCACTCAAGAAGGTAAAACAGCCCAGAGCCCCGAGCAGGGAATGAGCACTGCTTAAGTACACTTTTGGGAGGTCGGGGATTTTACATATATCACAGTCTCCTTTAACAAATCATTATACACCACGGGAAAATTAAGCAACAACTCCTTTACATGATTAGTTCATTCATTGGCGGGAAAAGGTCAGGCTAGAGTGATAGGTCATTTCTAAACGGGGTACACATTCAAACTGATTGGTTTTAGGGCCTAAAGAACTACATGAACAGTTACACAGAGTCCCAAGTTATTGGAGAACCAGGGAGTCAGTGGGAATATTTACTGGGCAGTTCCAGTATTGTCCTAACAGCTACAGGGTTTTCAGGTTCTGCAGGTAGCATAGAAACCTAACAATACCTAATCCTTTACATTTTAACTGAGACCTTGCAGCTTAGAAACTTTACAACACCCGGTCTTTTACCCTTTAACTTTTACGCTTTAACTTCAATTTCTTTTACCCTTACATTCCCCACTCCTTTTTTTCTGACTACTTTTAATCTTAAAAGTAATGCATCATGATTATTTAAGGGTTTCACATTTCATGAGTTGTTGTGCGTTCCCTGGAATCATTTTCAGCATGGCCTCCATTTTAGATTTCACTCGGTATTAGACCCCAATTTATCTAACTACACTGACTACCTAACTTTAAACCTGGCTTCATTCCCCCCCTCTAATTTGGGAATTCCTTCCTGCTGTAATGAAGGGGGGGCAAAGAGAATCTTTCTGGCTTCTTCAGGCTGAAAAGGGACGGTGTGGGGCAAGCAGTTTGGAGTCCCCCTTTAACAATCGGGTCTATCGAATGGTCCATGATAAAAGTTCAATTGAGAAGTATTAGGCTGGAGGGCCATTCGAGTGATGGGTGGTCTATAAGAGAAACAAGAATTTATTAATTTACTGGAACCATATTGATGCAGCAATAAATGTCACAGCACAGGAATATGCCAAGGAGTATAATGGCCAAGACTGAGACTAACAATGTTTTTTACCAGGAAGTACCAAGAACCAGAAGCTAAGATATTGTTTTCATGACAAAGTTGGTGAGGACATGCTTCTATCTGAGCATGTAAATCTTTAAGGATATTTGTCACCTTGCCAGAAATGTCAGGGATGTAAACACAACATCTAACATTTAGGTTTATAGATGTCTTTTCCTTTAAGATATAGTCTAATAAGTTAATGTCATCTGATCTTGCAAAATCCTTTTACTAGTATGACCTGTGTGTCTAGTAGAGAAACCTTTAATTCTGTTAGGGCTGGATAACCACACTAGCAAACACCAAGCCTATCTGTGTAGGTTAGGAATATCTGTGGTCATTAAACTAAAAACTACTCTGGCAGTTCCTTTTAATAGTTATCAGGCATTCCCGTCTGAGAATCACTTTTGTAGCCTCCAGTTTACTTATTTTTGGAAGTTACATTTAACTATTATTATCATTTAAAATGTCCAGGAACAACTGTGCTTTGGCTTTATCTGTCTTTGCTAAGTGTTTAAGATGAAGCAAGTCAAACTGACTTTTGTTCTTATCTATTGTCAACAGTCAGCTGAGTTTCCCTGGGAGTCCTCGGGGGAACTTTATAGCAGCTTCTCAGTTCTGCTAGTGCCATTTACCTTAGGATGGGTCCAGGCCTTGCTTGACCATGTGGCTTCCCTCGGAAGCATCAGGGATGTCTCCCCTTTCTGATGACCCTCCTCTTTACAGCAAATGCACTGATTGGCTTTCTGTCCTCCAGTGGTCTCATTAATCTCCCTGCTCAGGAGGTTATGTGGCCTAGAGTTGCAGAGCCCTCTGGAGAAGTCCCCTATTTCCTGATTCAGACTGACTCATGGGCCTAGAGCCGAATATTGTTTTTCTTGGACCTTTTAATTTAACTAATTTTAAAAACTTGATCTTAAACATCCAGCAAATAAGTTAACAGCCTTAGAGTAAGAGCACTGGGCTTTAATTTCTATCTCTCTATCTTGTAGGTGATAACTCCTTATCTTATGTTGACCCAGGTTGTGTTCTTAAAGCAATACCTCTTTAAAACTTTAATAGGCAATCCTTAAACCGTCTATAAGCAAACTACAAAACAAAAATAACTAGGGTAAAAACATATTTAACTTACATAATAGCTACCTTGAATTCTGGCAGGGTTTTACATCATTATTTTCTATTTGAGATCCTAGTAATCTTGGCAAAAACCTACTTTTGGACACAACTTTAACTGTACCGAAATCTGGATTACTTCTTTAATTGCCACTTTCACATGTAGTGAGATAGGACAGAGCCTTATCTCAAGTAAGGCAGGGCTCTTAATGAATCTCAAGCACTATATTTCTGAAGCTGATCATTTTACTAAGTTTACATAAAGTGTTGTTCAAGTTTACATGAACATTAGCTAACAAAACATATTATCACACCTAAAACATGAATTAAAGAAAGGCTGAAAGCTTTTAACCCATTTGTAGAAAAGTAGCAAAGTACTTTGGTGTTGTAAATTGTATCTCAGTGTGAAAAGTAACATGGAACTGTACATATCTTATTGATAACAAGTCCAATTGTAGAATACAAATGATATGAACATATCTCCAACATGTTTTTTTTAAGCCCAGAATTACCATACAATGTTAGAACACCAGGTTGATATAATTTTCTTTTGAAGCTTTTACCTTACAGACTTGTATACCAGGAAGATATTAACTCATTAATAGCACCATAATTAACCTTGCAAAAAGCTGTGTGCTTTTATAGAACTAGGGGGAGATGGTAGAGCTTAGATAAATGGCAGGCAACCCGTTTATTGGTAAGTTCTTCCAGGTAGGGCCATGTTGGAGTTACCAGCACCTGAAGAAAATCAGAGCGAATAAAAACAGAATGAAGATAAAGATTAAAGCAAAGGTCAATTTTTGGCAGAAGTTCCATGCTGAGGAACTGACAAAAAATAGACCAAGGGCCATGAGGGGCCTTAGAAGGACATTAAGACTCATGAATCTAGGACGGAAGATTAAGAGGTTCTCCGAACTTGTTGTCTCCCACTGTCTGATGTCCATTGCATTCCATCATGCCTGGTAGTGAGCTTCAGCCCTGAGTGAACTGTTCTCTTGAAGATGCTGGGTGTTCATCGGTCATCAGAGTCTTGTAGTGCCTAAGCAGAAGCTGGTTGAAAGTCTAATTAGAAACTTTCTGCATTTGGTTTTGGAAGAACTTCATTATGCAGAGTAGGAGAGCACAAGAAAAGTACTGAAAAATAACAGCTGTTGTTTAACCAAAGTTGTATAATTTTTATTTTTTTTAAGATTACTTGCTCAAAAGCTTACACACATAACCAACTTACACAGACCTTTTTTATCACTTAGTTAAACCCTTTTAATTACTTAATCACATAGACTCTCTTATCCAAAACACATTTCCCTCTATTAAATCCATATCTAGAATCTTTTAGTTTCTCTTTTTCATCTGTTAACCTCCTATTGTTCACACTTTAAAACAATATCTGTAAATTTCTGAATTTAAGCAGATTATTTCATAGACATCAACATTTTATTAGGATCTTTTTGAACACCTAGAAAAATTTATAAGCTTAATTTAAGACGTCTTTATTTTTATCTGTATACACAATTTAAATTGAACCATTTGAATCACGTGAATCAAAGATATTTGGATACATTTTTAAATTTTTTTTATGAGCGCTCCTCATCTGTCAATTGTCATATCACTGCAGAATATATGGACGTACAAACATACAGACATACTGACATACAACACATAACTCAAGTGTAACACCCTTGTAGCTTTTTCAGGTGAAATCTCCATTGCAACGTTTCAAAACTCCACAGTTATTCAGAAAAACATTAACCTATGTCTGTAGGACCAAAATCATGAGCTCAAAATAACACAGAATCTAAGAAAAAGCAAGAGTCCTAAACAAAAGATGACTGGCCAGTAATTAATAAATACCATATAATTTACTTTTTGGTTGGGGTCTAGTTTGAATTCAGGTAGAAAGACACTTTAACCTTTTTTTTCCCCTTGGGCCTGATTCTGTCCTTTGCTGAGTCCTCCAGCCTTCTTCTATTTCAATATCAGCTTGAGTCCTGGCTGAGGTGTGGAACGAACTGGGAAAACTGGAATTCTGAGCAGAAAACTCATGCCTAAGGCATTTTAGCTATAAGTCATAATTTCCAGGTTTAAGATGTAATTTTTAAATTTTATATCTTTATATTTCTTTATATTATAAACACTTGCCCACACAAAACTAAAAATAGGATCTTTTTCTGATAATATAAAGGCCACCATCAGAGGAAATTCCCTCAGGATCATTAAGCTGCTTCCTTTGTTCTGAAGTTCCTAAAGTAGTATTAAGTTTTACCATGTGTATCCAAAATCAAGCTTTAAAAATTTTCAAGACTTTTTCTAATTAATGTCACTTCAAGAAGCCAGACCAAAGTTTTAATTTAGCACCTTTTTTTCCCCTGAATCTTACACACCAAGGGGAACAGATATCATATCATAATTTATTATCTTTGCCCAAGTTAATGCACTGGATTACCTAGTGAAATTTTCTCAGACTCCCAGTTCACAATTGAAACTTTCTAATTTTTTATCCTAAATATTGATGTTTTCTATCATGAACTATCTGAAATCAAACTAAACAATTGCTTAAACCCAACATTTAACTGCAAGATAGTACAATGCTTTAGAAACCCATTCAAAAACCAAATTGTTACAATAAAAAAATCATCTTTTAGATACACATTTATCCAAGATAATCCCCAAGAAACAATCTGTAATATCAACACATTACTGCATTTATTGTCCCCTTAGTTAAGTAAATAGAGTTGGGGTAATCCCTAAAGTGCAGGTAAGGAAGGAGGAAACTCCCCAAAGCAAAAAAGCTTTGGCAGCTGCTGGGAGCCCCTTAGTTCCACCTTTTACTTATAGGGTTAGTTCCTCTGGCTTGGTCTGACCCCAGGCACTGGGCATTTCTCACATCTACTAACTTTTCAGTAGTCAGGTCCCCAAAAATTCACCTTCTGCTTGCAGTTCTTTTGAGTTTGAGAAAAGTTTAAGTGAGATATCAAACTTTTTAGACCCCAGGCATTTCCCTCTGCAGTGGGCGTGGTCAAGCCAACTACAGGAAGAAAATAAAACACTGCTTACTTAATCTCGCTTAACAAAGGGGAATAAAGTTTATCAAAATTCTTTAAAACACAGCTAAGAGAGGTGTAAAAGGTGAGAACAGAAAAGCTGGCGGTTGTATTGACTTTTGGTCCCTCACAGGAGAAGCATTAGGTTAAAATTTAGCTAAAGTTACTTCCACACATCTAAGGCCGTTTGGAATTTGGGACTCTGCATCGGTCCAAAGTAAAACAATGCCATCACACTTAACAGAGACACAGACAAAAAGACACAAAAAGATCATCATGTAGCTCCCATTCGTTCACAACCCCAAGATCTACAATTTTGTGACTCAGGGAGAATGAAGGGAAAAAGGGGAGGAAGAGAAGTATTGAGTGATAGGATCTTGGGGAAAGGGGTTGAAGTAGAGGCAGGGACCAGGAAAGGCTTCACCTATATGGGAGGAAATTTACAGAGGTCCAGCCAGGTTAAAATATATGGCTGCTGGTCTGGATGGCCACGCGGCCCTGGCTGAAAGACAATATCTCTGACTTTGCAGATTAGAGGGAGGTGGAAGGGCCCTCCTGGGGGCCATCAACTCCAAAGGTGGGCCATTCTGAAGTGCAGTGTGTCTGTCAGGTCCGGCATTTCACTGAAAAAAAAAAAAAGATTCTGGGCCATTGAGCAGACATCCGCCCAATGATCAAGGGTCAGGGACAGAGGTGTGGAATGGCTTTGTCCCATACTGGGAGTTACTCAAACAAAGACAGGGACAGGACAATATAAACATGACACTAACAGGGACACACAGGAAACGTTTAACACAAGTTCAGAAACAAAGATTAAAGGCAGAGAGTGAACTCAACCTGAGAAGAAAAGTAGCCAGCAATACCTGACGGGTTGGCAGAAGAATCCCTTCTCACCAAATGAGGGTCCATCCGCCGCTCCCCGCGTCCCTTGCAAGGACGTGTCCTGTGGCTTAAAGGACACGTCTGCCCACCAAACTCTCTGCTGGCAGCCACTCTGCAAACCCAAACCTAGAAACCGAACCCGAACCTAAAAGCTCTGAGAGCTCACTCTCTGTACCGAGCCAAAAACCAAACGTGACCAAAAATTCTGAGAGCTCACGCTCTCCACCGAGCCAAAAAAACAAAAAGCACTAAGCGATCACAAGGGAAAAACAAGAAGCAGAAGAAGAAGAAGAGGAGTAGGAAGAAGAAGAGGAAGAGACGACTTACTTACCCATTAAAGGAGTTCGTTGGAGCCTCTTTGTCCGGCCATGAGCACTTCCCGGCCAACGCACCAAATGTAAGGGTCAGGCGAAGCGTCAGAGAAAGAGACCACCAAGTGACCACTCATGCAATTGGCAGAAGGGGTTTTATTGAACCAGCATGCTGGGGCTCTGTGCCCACTCAAGAAGGGAAAACAGCCCAGAGCCACGAGCAGGGAATGAGCACTGCTTAAGTACACTTTTGGGAGGGTGGGGATATTACATATATCAGAGTCTCCTTTAACAAATCATTATACACCACGAGAAAATTAAGCAACAACTCCTAAACATGATTAGTTCATTCATTGGCAAGGCTGGAGTGATAGGTCATTTGTAAATGGAGTACACATTCAAAATGATTGGTTTTAGGACCTAAAGGACTACATGAACAGTTACACAGAGTCCCGAATTATTGGACAACCAGGGAGTCAGTGGGAATATTTACTGGGCAGTTCCAGTATTGTTATAAGAGCTACAGGGATTTAAGGTTCTTCAGATAGCATAGAAACCTAACAATACCTAATCCTTTACATTTTAACTCAGACCTTGCAGCTTAGAAACTTTACAACACCCGGTCTTTTTACCCTTTAACTTTTACGCTTTAACTTCAATTTCTTTTACCCTTACACTCTCACAGGCAAGGCTTCCCAAAGAGTGGCCAAAATGTCACATGAAGCCAGGCCCATTGAGGTCTACAATGTGAGGTCCATGTATCTTTTGACTCTTAAGTATGGCTGCCAAGTCTTTCAGAATAAAATCATGTGATACCGTGGCTGTTAGTCCCAGTGCTCTGTGGAAAGCCACCCTGGGACTAGATCTCAGTTTTCAAGGGTGACTCTCATGTGTGGCCTCTTAAATTCCAATCCATTTCTTTGCAATACTTCTCTGAGATCAGTTCCACAACTCAGTCACTAAGGGAAATCACACATGTGTTCAAACCCAGGTGAACCCAGTCTTCTCTTCCAACTTCCACACAAATGACCACAATTAAAACCAAAACACTCCAACGTGGCCCTCATCTTCTTCCATATAGACACTCATCATAACCTCTGGCTGTAGGTTACCATGAGGGGCGCAGCCCAAGACAGTGTCCAAAGTAAAGAAAGAGACCAACCCTCATTTGCCTAAAATCATATTGGCCTGGACACCCTTCATGTGAATCAGGAGTGATAAAATAGGCCTGCCGTTAATACTGCTCTGCTTCTCCAATTTGAGGCGTACTGACTGTCAGGTATAGATTCTTTATGTGATTTGTAGTCATGAGAAAACCCAAGCTCCTCTGCAGTGGTTTGAAAAACTCATTTGACACAAAGGATCCCTATACTAACTTGATGGAGGTCAGGAACCTAAAAGAGGAAGACACGAGGCTTCATGCACAATGACTGATCGTTTTCACATTTTGGTTGTGGATACATACATGGGATCTTTCTTTAGATCTATCTGGTGCTGAGAATGTAAGGCACAACCTCACGCAGGGCCAAGAGGCTGATTCCGACACATCCCTTTCCAAAACATTTTAGCATATATCCACAGGTAATGCCCATTCATTTCCATTTGAAAACTGTTTTCTTCAGGCTTCAAAAAGTTTATCCTGAGGCAAAGACCTTCCTGACATTCAGGGCAACAGAACCATAGGTAAGCAAATGGCCCAAAGCAAGGTTTCTCCAATGAGACTTTCCTGGTCACACTGATATCTGAGTTTTCTGAGATGCTTCTATTCCCTTCAACTATCCAGTACATGGTAATGTCACAGAGCTTGGAGGTTGTACAAATCTTGGAAACAAAACCATGAGTGTATTCTGGAGAGTGGCCAGAATTCAGGAAGAAAACAGGAACTTAGGAAGATAGTAGTTGTTGCCCATCTATAAGGCAAGTCGAAGTCCATTCATAAATTGGGCAGGATGAATGCTGGGAAGCATTCTTCTAGACAGGACAATCCACTGATGCATTCTCTTTTCTAATGTCTACAACAACAGACAGAGTGTGATACACACACATAGAATCACTCGCTTTTTCAAACGACTTATGGAAAACAGTACACTCCAAACCAAACAAACTGACTTTTCTTCCTGTTCTCAGAACATGAGACAAAACCACAGACCCACTCCGACACACACAAAGGCACCTCCTTCCCTCAAGTAGGTCTGTGTCAATCCGGAGTGTCCTCTGACTGGTGGGCCATACAATGTTCCTATGAAATGGCCTGTCCTGTCTCAGATCTGGTCTCCTTGGCCAACTTTATGAAGTTGTCAGGAGCCAGCTTTGAGGCACTACCTGCTTTCTCAGGAAGGCCCCTCTTCAGAGCTCTCCTAGCCTTTGGCCATCCTCACATCAGTAGGTACCATGAAAGACTGACTCTGTCCTTTGTAAATTCAAAAAAGTGAGCCCACTGGGACTGGGACTGGGACTGGCTCTGGGTGCCTGGCTTCCTGGATCCCAAGTTCAGAGAGTTTCATCACCAAGGAAGTGAGGTGAGGTCACATCCATCAGGAACTGAATGTGGTCTCCCCTTGGCAACCACTTTGTCCTAACAGTTGCTTCCAAGGGTCCCATTAGATTGAAGCTGCCCCTAATTCCTGTGACAATTTCACAAGTTAGAATGGTATATCAATCATATGCACCCGGAAACAGCTCTCCACACAGGCCTTGTTTGGACCATCTTCCCTGCATTAAGAAGATAGAGGCTGATTCAGAAACATCCGTTCATCCTGAGCAGGTTGTTTTCCATGGAAGATGACTATTGCTCTTTCATGTCCTTCATTGTTGCCTACATGTTCTCCAGGCATCATTTCTGCATGGAAGTTTGAGGTTCTCAGCAGGTGAAAGATCCCCTAAATTCCTGTATTGTAAGACCAACTCTGTCCCTGTAATTAATTAAAGTTAGATTGAGGGAACAGTGTGTGGTTAGGGTTAATAACAAGTTCAATTTGGGTTAGGAATCATTCTGAGGGGTAAATAATGGTATTGGGAACCTGCAATATTTATAAGAATATATATGTGAAACATAAGTATGTAAACATAAATCTAGGTAAGATTTGAAGCCCAGAATGGCATTGGGCCCTTGATTGGGATACTTAGCTTTGAATTATGTTCTGCACAGATGTCTCAGATACATCGATATACAATGGCATTGTACCTTGTACCTTGGATGATTGAATGTCGAAGAGAACATCCTGTCAAAAAGTGATATTCGGTAGCATTCGGAAGATAGTCAGTAGGTTTAGGAAGAAGAGTGAGTATAGGATTTGGACCAAAGTTCTTTACCAATAGCGTTTCGGGTAGAGAGTGAATGTAAATGTCAGAATATGTGAAGGGTCAGTCACAATGATGAACTGGGGAAAGTATGTAGGAAAGCAGATATCTATAGAAACATTAGGAAATCAGGCAAAATATAAAGTGAGTGCTAGGATCAGACATTTTCAACATGCTTGAGGTTCAATATATAATCTCAGGAAGAAACAAATATGTAGTCATGAAAAGGATTGACATATGAGAGCATTAGGCATCATGTGCATGGATGTTTTTAGTAATCAATGCTCAATCCCATTTAGGCTTTGGTAGTAACATAAGTGTGAACTTTGCATTTTGTTTCCAGAATACTACTGTGGTAAAATGTATATGTAGATCAGGTGACATGAGTATATCTTCCACCATTCCTGAAAGTAATATATTGAAGACATATAAATTAGTATTGTGGGTACAAATAGGTGTACCCTGTGTCTATGTGTATAGAGATAATGCATGGATAGACCATATCGTGAATAAATAATATAACAGTTTTCACGTATATAATGGATTGAATTGATATCTAAAAATATATAAGAAATCTTAAATTGATATACACTCATTCATTTCAACCAGTTACACATCTAACGGTAATGTTAGAGTTATATTTTATCATTAAGGGTGTGTGAGTTTTGCTTCAAAAGTGATTATGGAAATCGAAAATAATGTGTTTGGAAATAAGTCTCAGGAAAAGTCCAGTCAATAAACATAGAGGAATACAGGTGTTCTGAAGCAGGAAGTGATTGAAAGTGAAACAAATGCCTATAAATTTGTGAACTTGTGGATGAAATATATATCCTCTGATGTGCATAAACTGATAAAATAGTAATATACCAGTGTTGAATAAAAATGATCGTCAAAATACATATCATGTCCCAGAAATCTACTTGCATTTATGTTAAACTGGGTAAGTTACTGTAGAAATATTAGGATTTGTTTGCACCCTTCACTGAACTTAGGTTTCAGTACTGGAAACAAAAATATATTTCAGGTGAATCAATATTTTGAGAACAATCTTGTGAAAATTTGATTATAAATCCACATACATGAACATGAATGAATTTAGGGAGTGTTTAATAAAACACATATATTTCATATTTTGAAAAATCTGGACAGTGTATATACACACACACACACACACATAGACATTAAAAAGGAGCAATATATATGCCAATTGAAATACATCATGAAACAGATATCATCCACAAATCCAATAATCTTCATTTTACTGAACATAGATTTATGTATAATGTTGTTCAACTAGGAAGCTCACCCATAGTTTGAATTTTCAGTTCCAACAGCGTTTAGGAGGAGTGATCTCTTCTCACAAATTGTTTCTGCCAAGTCAGCAACCTCACAATTATGTACGTGTGATACCATAGGATTCTATATGTGCATATAAAAATACATGTGCTGAATAGCGTACAGAGAAATGGAGACAGTAAGTCACATATTTGTTAACTTTAAAAACACATGAAGAGGGGGAGGGGCAGAGCTGCCAACTGCACCTGCAAGGAAGCCAGACTTGTGACCCACCGGTAGAACAGGCCTAGCGGCCCGCCAGCGTGAAAGACACATTGCCTTGGTTTGTGGAGGGGCAGAGTCGCCACATGCCTTCATGTTACGCGGACCTGCAACCCACAGGCAAAACAGGCCCAGCAGCCTTCAGAGGGGCAGAGATGCCCCCCGCACATGCGAAGTAGGCGAACCTGCGAACACCGACATACCAGGCCCAGGGGCCCGCCAGGGTGGTAGACACATCGCCCCGGTTTGGGGAGGGGCAGAGCCGCCCCATGCGCCTGCAAGGTAGACAGACCTGCAACCCACAGAGAGAAGAGGCCCAGCAGCGAGGAGGGACAGAACTGACGCTCGTGCCTGCAAGGTAGGCGGACCTGTGACCCACTGGAAGAACAGGACCAGCGCCCGCAGAGGGGTAGAGCCGCTGCCCGCTCTTGCAAGGTAGGCGGACCTAAGCCAAAGTTAATCAAAAGGGATAAAGAGGGACACTACATACTGCTCAAGGGAACCATACACCAACAAGACATAAAAATAATAAATATATATGCCCCAAACAATGGTGCAGCTATGTTTATCAAACAAACTCTTCTCAAGTTCAAGAGTCTAATAGACCACCACACAATAATCATGGGAGACTACAAAACACCTCTCTCACTACTGGACAAATCTTCCAAACAAAAGTTGAATAAGGACACTATAGAACTCATTAACGCAATTAATAACCTAGACTTAATTGACATATATAGAATATACCACCCAACATCAAGCAGTTACACTTTTTTCTCAGCAGCACATGGATATCTCTCAAAAATAGATCATATAGTATGTCCCAGGGCAACTCTTAGACAATTTAAAGGAGTACAGATAATACCAGGCATCTTATCTGATCATCCTGGAATGAAACTGAAAATCAATGATAAAAGTAGGAATGAAAAATCATGCATCACTTGGAGAATGAACAATAGGTTACTGAATGATCAATGGGTTACAGAAGACAACAAGAAGGAAAATAAAAAATTCTTAGAGATAAATGAAAAGACAGACACAACATATCGGAATCTATGGGACACATTGAAAGCAATTCTAAGAGGAAAATTCATTGCTTGGAGTTCTTACCTTAAAAGAAGAAAAAAAACCAACAAATAAATGATCTCATAGTTCATCTCAAAATTCTAGAAAAACATGAGCAAAACAACAGCAAAAGAAGTAGAAGGCAAGAAATAATTAAAATCAGAGCTGAAGTTAATAAAATCGAAACAAAAGAAACAATTGAAAAATTGACAAAACTAAAAGTTGGTTCTTTGAAACAATAAATAAAATGGACAGACACTTAGCCATGTTAACGAAGAGAAGAAGAGAGAGAACTCAAATTACTATCATACGGGATGAAAATGGCAATATCACAACAGACATATCAGAAATACAGAAGATAATCAGAAATTATTTTGAATCCATATATTCGAATAAATTAGAAGATAGTGAAGGTATCGATAAATTTCTTAAGTCATATGATCTGCCCAGATTGAGTCAGGAGGATATAGACAACCAAAACAGACCAATATCAATTGAGGAAGTAGAAGAAACCATCCAAAGACTACCAACTAAGAGAAACCCAGGACCGGATGGGTATACAGGAGAGTTTTACAAAACCTTTAAAGAAGAACTAATACCAATACTTTTCAAAATATTTCAGGAAATAGAAAAAGAGGAAGAACTTCCAAAATCATTTTACGAGGCCAATATCACCGTGATTCCTAAACCAGACAAAGACAGTTGAAAGAAAGAAAACTACAGACCAATATCTCTAATAAACCTAGATGCAAAAATCCTCAATAAAATTCTAGCGAATCAGATACAAAAACATATGAAAAAAATTGTGCAACCTGATAAAGAACGATTCATCCCTGGGATACAAGGCTGTTTCAATAGACGGAAATCAATAAATGTTATTCACCACATCAATAGACTTAAAAATAAGAACTATATGATCATCCTGATAGATGCAGAAAAAGCATTCGACAAAGTACAGCATCACTTTATGTGCAAAACTCTAGAAAAACTAGGGATAACAGGAACATACCTCAATATTGTAAAAGCAATCTATGCTAAGCCTCAGGCTAGCATCATTCTGAATTGAGAAAAACTGAAGGCATTCCCTCTAAAATGTGGAACAAGATAGGGATGCCCTCTCTCAACACTTCTGTTCAACATAGTTCTTAAAACACTGGCCAGAGCAATTAGACAAATAAAAGAAATTAAAGGCATAAAAATAGGAAAAAAGAACTTAAATTATCACTATTTGCAGGTGACATGATTCTATACCTAGCAGACCCAAAAGGGTCTACAAAGAAATTAATAGAGTTAATAAATGAATTCAGCAAAGGCAGAATATAAAATCAACACGCATAAATCAAAGGCATTACTGTATATCAGCGAAAAATCCTCTGAAATGGAAATGAGGACAACCACTCTATTCAGAATATCCTGAAAAAATAAAATAAAATACTTGGGAATTAACCTAACAAAAGAGGTGAAAGACTTATACAATGAAAACTACAGAACCCTAAAGAGAGAAATAGAAGAAGATCTTAGAAGATGGAATAATATACCCTGTTCATGGATAGGCAGAACTAACATTATCAAAACGGTGATATTACCAAAAGTTCTCTAAAGGTTTAATGCAATGCCAATCAAAATCCCAAAGGCATTTCTTGTAGAAATAGATAAAACAATTATGAAATTCATATTGAAAAATAAAAGACCCAGAATAGCAAAAACAACTCGAAGCAGGAAGTGTGAATCAGGCGGTATAGCGATACCAGACCTCACACTATACTACAGAGCAATAGTAAACAAAAGAGCATACTACTGGTACCAAAACAGGCGGGTGGACCAATGGTACAGAATAGAGGACACAGAAACCAATCCACAAATCTACAACTATTTTATATTTGATAAAAGGGCTAAAAGCATGAAATGGAGGAAGGATAGCATCTTCAACAAATGGTGCAGGGAAAACTGGAATTCCATATGTAACAAAATGAAACTGAATCCCTTTCTCTCACCATGCACAAAAGTAAACTCAAAATGGATCAAGGAGTTTGATATCATATCAGAGACATGGAATCTGATAGAAGAAAACTTTGGCTACGATCTACATACAGTGGGGTCGGAATCCAAATTCCTCAATAGGACACCCATAGCACAAGAGTTAATAACTAGAATCAAAATATTGGACTCACTCAAACTAAATAACTTTTTCTCAGCAAAAGAAACAATAAGAGAGGTAAATAGGGAGCATACATTCTGGGAACAAATCTTTAATCCTCACACTTTAGATAGAGCCCAAATATTCAGAGTATACAAAGAACTCAAAAAATTAAACAATAAGAAAACAAATAACCCAAACAACAAATGGGCCAATGACCTCAACAGACACTTCTCAGAGGAGGACAAACAATCAATCAATAATTACATGAAAAATGCTCACCATCTCTAGCAGTCAGAGAAATGCAAAACAAACCCACCCTAAGATACCATCTCACTGCAGTAAGATTGGGAGCCATTATGAAGTTAAACGACAACAAGTGCTGGCGAGGATGTGGGGAAAAGTGTACACCTGTACATTGCTGGTGGGACTGCAAATTGGTGCAGCCAATTTGGAAAGCAGTATGGAGATTTCTTGGAAAGCTGGGAATGGAACCAACATTTGACCCAGCTATTACCCTTCTTGGTCTATTTCCTAAAAACATAAAAAGAGAATGCTACAGGGACACTGATAAATGGATGATCAAGCAACACAATTCACAATAGCAAGACTGTGGAACCAACCTAGATGCCCTTCAATAGATGAATGGATGAAAAAATGTGGCATTTATACACAATGGAGTATTACTCTGTATTAAAAAATGACAAAATCATACAATTTGCAGAGAAATGGATGCCATTAGAACAGATTATGCTAAGTGAAGATAGCCAATCCCTAAAAAAACAAATGCCAAATGTTTTCTTTGATATAAGGAGAGTAACTAAGAACAGAGTTGGGAGAAAGAGCATGAGAAGAATTTTAACATTAAACAGGGGTGAGAGGTGGGAGGGAAAAGGAAAGAGGAGGGATATTGCATGGAAATGGAAAGAGACCCTCATGGTTATACAAAATTAAATACAACAGGAAGTAAGGGGAAAGGGGAAAAAAAGAAGGGGAAGAAATGAATTACAGTAGATGGGGTAGATAGAGAAGATTGGAGGGGAGGGAATGGGAGATAGTAGAGGATAAGAAAGGCAGCAGAATACAACAGACACTAGTATAGCAATATGTAAAACAGTAGATGTGTAACCGATGGGATGCTGCAATCTGTATACGGAGAAAAATGGAAGTTCATAACAGACTTGGTTGAAAGTGTGAAATATGATATGTCAAGAACTATGTAATGTTTTGAAGAACCAACAATAAAATTTAAAGAAAAAAAAAGGCATGGAGAAATATTTCAATTAAAAATTGACTAGATTTATAACACCTACACTTTATCATGCAAAAGGCAAGTCCAACTAAACATCATGCCTCCTCAGAACTGCTTGTGTTTCTATTCGGTTTGGGTTATTTTTCTCCATCATCTTAGAATTAGTAGTCAGAGTCTAGTAGGGTATGCATTAGTGTCAAGGATTCAGCATTTTGAATGGAAATAGGAAAAAAATTCCAATGTGTATGCAAATATGTGCTACACAAATATCTTCCCACTCTCTTCCAGAACAATGCATTGACGTTACCTTCACCCCAAATAAGAAACTATTAGAGGAGAAGAGTTAGAAAATCTGTGAATACATATCTGGAATGGAAAATGCTCAGGAGTTCACAAACTTGGAGGTTGTAAAGGAGTCTCTCAAAGTAAGGGACAGGGTAAACACACCACAAACATGGAGGTCTGTTGGCCTAAAGACTTCTTGAGAAACTGCCTCTGAGGATGGGCACTTGAAATATATGTTGTTGTCAGGAGCTTTAGCTTCCTTTGTAGTGAGACCATCAAAGCTGGGTCTGCATCTATGTGACCTGGAGGACACTCTTTCTTATTTTCCAAAGCACATGAGGCAGCAGTGTTGAATTCTCTCTTTTTAGGTAAACTGTGACCACAGGGGGCTAAGTGTCTCCCCGTGTGGACTGTTAAGCCTTTTGGTCATCCTCCACGTTTCATGGTGTTTCCTGCTGCTGCACTGGAAGTTTGGTATTTGCTTCACGAAATACAAGGAGTTCCACTGGGACAAAGTGCTGGAGGGAGTTCTGTCACATGTGGTTTGTCAGGGTCTACAAGAGAATGCAACAACCAGGATTCATCCCCACATAACTTGCCTCCATGTCCATAGAAACCTGATTCTGAACATTGCCCTGAAAACTGGTTTGGTCCATCTTCTCTACAATAAGAAGAGAGAGGCTGATTCAGACACATCCCTTCATCCTGACCAGGTTGTTTGCCATAGAAGATAACTTTTGCTCTCTCAGGTCCTTCATACCTGCCTACATCTTCTCCAGGTATCATTTCTGAATGGACCTTTGAGGTTCTCAGCAGGTGGAATGTCCCCTACTTTCCTGTATTGTAAGAACGACTCTGTCCCTGGTCTTCTGTAAAATGAGATTGAGGGAACAGTGTATGTTTAGGGTTAATAACAGGTTCGATTTGGGTTAGGAATCATTCCGTGCGACAAATAATGGTATTGGGAACCTGCGATATTTACAAGAATATCGAGGTGAAATATAAGTATGAAAACAGAAATCTATATATGATTTGAAGCCCAAAAGGGCATTGGGCCCTTGATTGGGATACTTACTTTTGAATTATGTTCTGCAAAGATGTCTCAGATAATTCAATATAAAATGGCATAGGACCTTGTACCTTGGATGATTGAATGTAGAAGAGAACATCCAGTCAAAAGGGATAGTCGGTAGGATTAGGAAGATAGTCGGTAGGTTCAGGAAGAAGAGTGAGTGTAGGATTTGGACAAAAAAGTCTTTAGCAATATTGTTTCGGTTAGAGAGTGAATGTAAATGTCAGCACATATGAAGAGTCAGACACTATGATGAAATTGGGAAAATATGTAGAAAAGCAGATATCAATAGAGACATTACGAAACCAGGCAAAGTATTAAGTGAGTGATAGGATTAGACATTTTCACCAGGGTTGAGTTTGAATATATAATCTTAGAAAGAAAGAAATATGTAGTCACCAATAGGATTGGCATTTGAGAGCTTTAGGCAACCTGGACATGGATGTTTTGAGTAATCCATGTTCTCTTTCCATTTAGGCTTTGGTACAATCATAAGTGTGACCTTTACATTTTTTGTCCAGAATAATACTGTGATAAAATGTATATGTAGATCAGTTGACATGAGTATTTCTACCACCATTTCTGGGAGCAATATATTGAAGACATAAAATTAGTATTGTGGGTACAATGAGGTGTACCCTGTGTCTATGAATATAGAGATAAAGCATGAATAGACCATACTGTGAATAAATAATATAACTGGTTCTAACTTTAAATAATGGATTGAATTGATATCTGAAAATATACAGTAAATCTTATATTGATATACATTCATTCATTACAACCAGTTATACATCTAATGGTAATATTAGTGTTTTGGTTTATCATGAAGAGTTTGTGAGTTTTGCTTCAAAAATGATTGTGGAAATCGAAAATAATGTGTTTGGAAAGAAGCCTCCTGAAAAGACCAGTCAAGAAACCCTGACAATACATGTGTTCTGAATCAGGAAGTCATTAAAGTTGAAAAAATTCCTATTAATTTGAGAACTTGTGGATGAAATGTATATCCTATGATGTGAAAAAACTGAATAAATAATAATGTACCAGTGTTGAATACAAAATGAACTTCAAATTACATATCATGTCCCATAGGAATCTATTTGTATTGATGTTAGACTGGGTCTTTTACTGTAGAATTATTAGGATTTGTATGCACCATTCCATGAAGATAGTTTTCATTACTAGGAAACAAAAATGTATTTCAGGTGGATGAATATTTCTGAGAATAATCTTGTGAAAGTTGGCTATAAATCCACATACATGAACATGAATGAATTTAGAGAGTGTATATAAGACACATATATTTCATATTTTGAAAAATCTAGAGAGTGTGTCTATATATATATATATATATATATATATATATATATATATATATATACATACACACACACAAACACACATACACACAAAAAACACACAGACATAAAGAAGGTGCAATATATATGCCAATCGAATTTCATCATTAAATATATATCATTCACAGATGCAAAAATATTTATTTTACTGAATCTGAATTTATGTATACTGTTGTTCTACTAGGAAGTTCCCCTATAGGATGAATTTTCAGTTCCAACAGTGTTTAGGAGGAGTGATGTCTTCTCACAATTTGTATCTGACAAGTCATCCACCTCACAAAAATGTACGTGTGATACCTGGTAAGATTCTATATGTGCATATAAATATACATGTGTGAATAGGCTAGAGAGAAATGGAAAAAAGAATTCACATATTTGTTAACTTTAAAAATACATAGTGAATATTTCAATTAAAATTTGACTAGATTTATAACTCCTCCCTTATATAATGCAAAAGGCAAGTCCAACTATACAAGATGCCTCCTCTGAACTGCTTGTATTTCTATTCGGTTTGGGATATTTTTCTCCATTATATTAGAATGAGTAGTCTGAGTCTAGTAGGTATGGGATAGTGTCAGGGATTTAGTATTTCAAAAGGAAATTTGGAAAATGAATTCAGTGTGTATGCAAATATGTGCTGCAAAAATATCCTCCCACTCTCATCCAGAACAATGCCTTGACATTACCTTCGCCCCAAGTAAGACACAATTAGTTGAGAAGAGTTAGAAAATCAGTGAATATATATCTGAAATGGAACATGCTCAGGAGTTCACAAGCTTGGAGGTTGTAGAGGAGAATCCAAAAGTAAGGTACAGGGTAAACACTCCACAAACATGGAGCTCTGCTGGCCTAAAAACTTTGGGAGAAACTGCCTCTGAGGTTGGGCCCATGAAGTATATGTTGTTTTCAGGAGATTTGGCTTTCTTTGTAGTGAGACCATCAAAGCTGGGTCTGCATCTGTGTGACCTGTAAGACATGGTTTCTTATTTTCCAATGAACATGAGACAGCAGTTGTGAATCCTCTCTTTGTAGGTAAAGTGTGGCCACTGGCGACTAAGTGTCTCCCCGTGTGGACTGTGAAGACATTTGGTCATCCTCCAATTTTGTGGTGTTTTTGCTGCTGCACTGGGAGTTTGGCAGTTGCTTCACAAAATACAAGGAGGTCAACTGGGACACAGTGCTGGGGGGACTTCTGTCACGTGTGGTGCATTAGTGTCTACAGGAGAATGCACCAACCAGTCTTCTATCCCTCATAGCTTGCCCCATTGCTCCCTTGCCAATATTAACCTGATTCTGAACATTACCCTGAAAACTCTCCATATAACAAGATGACTTTACATATAAGGGTCTGCCAGCTACAACATGTCAGTCAGAAGGCATTTGGAATCCAATCGTAGATTGTCATGGCCCTACCACTGATGTTTTATCACACACGAGCCCACCACTGCTCTAGTCCCACTACTCAGCAGGCTCCAACTTACTGGCATTTCTGTTCTACACCATTTTCATGAAACCCAGTCAATCAAGGCACTGTCTGGTAAACTCATGATCAGCAACAAGACATCCAAAGGTTCTCCCATGCCACCTTGTCATGGGAATTTCAAAAATTTCATGGTATTTATCTAGCCATTTTTTACGGAGGAAGTCGGAGGCACTGTGGGTTTCAATTCTTTCAGGAACCATTAAATGTTGAGGTAGCTCATTTCAATGAGAACTCTGGAAAACTCTCATAGGCAAGGCTTCCCAATGAGTGGCCAAAAGGTCACATGAAGCCAGGCCCATTGAAGTCTACAATGTGAGGTTCATGTGTGTTTTGACTCTCAAGTATTGCTGCCAAGTTTTAAGAATAAAATCCTGTGATATCCTGGCCGAGATTCCCAGTGATCTGTGGAAAGCAACCCTGGGCCTAGATCTCAGTTCCAAGGGTGACTCTCATGCGTGGCCTCCTAAAATCTCAACAAAATTCATGGCAATACTTCTCTGAGGTCAGTTCCACAACTCAGTCTCTAAGGGGAATCACATCAGAGTTCAAGCCCAGGTGGACCCAGTCATTTCTTCCAACCGCCACACAAATGACCAAAATTAAAACGAAAACACTCCCACATGGCCCTCATCTTCTTACATATTGTCATTCATTGTAATGTCTGGCTGAAGATTTCCATGAGGGGCTAAGCCCAAGACAGTGTCCAAAATAAGCTCCCTTGGCCCTCATTTGCCTAAGGTCAGGGTGGCCTGGACATCCTTCCTGTGAACCAGGAGTGATCAAATAAACCTGCCATTAATAATGCTCTGTTTATCCAATTTCAGGCCTACTGAATTTCAGGTATAGATTCTATATGTGAGTTGGAGTCATGCGTAACCTCAAGCAGCTCTGCAGGGCTTTGAAGAACTCATTTGAACCAAGGAATCCATTTTCTCACTTGACGGAGGTCAGGAACCTAACAGAGGAAGGCAAGAGACTTCATCCACAATGACCAATCTTTTTGCCATTATGGTTTTGGATGCACACATGGGATCATTCTTTAGATCCATCAGGTGCTGTGAATGTAATCCACAGCCACACACAAGGCCAAAAGTCTAATTCAGCCACATCCCTTTCCAAAGCAATTAAGCAAAGAGCCACATGTGATGCCCATTCATTTCCATTTGAAAACTCTTTTCTTCAGGCTTCACAAAGGGGTGGCCTGAGGCAACGACTTTCCTGACATTCAGTGCAACAGAATAATAGGTAAGCAAAAGGCCCAAAGCAGGGTTTCTCCACTGAGACATTCCTGTTCACACTGATATCTGAGTTTTCTGAAATGCTGGCCATTCTCTTCAGCTATCCAGTACATGGCCATGTCACAGAGCTTGGAGTGGTACAAATCTTGGCCACAAAACCATGAGCCTATTCTGGAGAGTGGCCAGAATTCAGGAAGAAAACAGGAACTTAGGAAGATAGAAGGTGTTGCCTCTCAATAAGACAAGCTGCAGTCCATTCATAAATTGGACAGGATGAATTATGGGAAGATTTATACTAGACTGGACACATCCATTAATGCATTCTTTTTTCTAATGTCTACAACAACGGACACAGTGGGATACACAGACATAGAAACACTCGCCTGGTCAAACGACTTACTAGAAACAATCCACTCCAAACCAAACAAACCAACTTTCCTACCTATTGTCAGAACATGGCCTGTCCTCTCTCACATCTGGTTTCCTTGGCCAACTCTGTGAAGTTGTCAGGAAAAAGGGGTGAGCCACTACCTGCTTTTTCTGGAAAGGTCCCTCTTCAGAGCTCTCCTGGCTTTTGGCCATCCTCACATCAGTATGTACCAAGAAAGACTGACTCTGTCTTTGGTAAATTCAAACAAGTGAGCCCACTGGTACTGGGACTGGGGCTGGGACTGGCTCTGGGTGCCTGGATACCTGGATCACAAAATACACAGAGTTCCATCACCAACGAAATGAGGTGAGGTTACTTCCTTCAGAAAATTAATGAGGTCACCACCTAGGGTCTTAAGAAAAGGAAGCTGCCCCTATTTCCTGTGAAACTTTCACAATTTAGAATGGTATAGAAACCAAAGGCACCTGGGAACAGCTCTCCACACAGTCCTGGTTTGATACATCTTCCCTACATTAAGAAGAGATAGGCTGATTCAGACACATCCTTTCATCCTGATCGAGTTGTTTGCAAACGAAGATGACTTA